>NC_067489.1:5656094-5791094 GCF_947179515.1 Apodemus sylvaticus | reverse complement strand
GGGGGGGGGGTTAGATAACACATTTCATCCTGTCCTCTCCATGACTGCAGTCTTTCCCTGCATCGTACGCTGTGTTCTTCTTGGTGTGTAGAGGGGTCTTATTTCAGACTCTCTTCATTCTTCATGATTTGGTCTTAACAGTCCTCCACTGTACTTCCCCTGAAGGAACCATATTTCTTTGTCTGTTCTTCCAAGTGTGTTTTACCTGTGGTGGTCTTGGCACCCCAAGAGTGATGCTGGCCCGTTGATATTTTGCTCCACAACTAACTAGCTTGACTCAGTCTCTTCCTACCCGGCATCTCCTGTACTTGGATGTTAAATACTGTTAATAAGGTCAATATTGACATTCTGGAATGTTTGCCAACTATCTTGTTAAAAGCTGACTGAACACCACCAACACATGAAATTGTACCAGTGAAACATGAGGTGGCAGAATAGACCCCTTTGGGTACTAATGCAAGCGCTGTGCCCTGAATCACTAGTGTCATTCAGAACAAAACATGTGCTTGGCTTACAGTGATAGCAGCTGAATACCGTGAAGAGTTTAGAAAGGCACTAGAGGGAGTCTGAGTATGATATTTCCAGAAAAAGGAACCAGGAAAGCCACTAACGTAGAGACATATCCATGGAAGTTATAATCTCAGAAGCTAGACTGCCTGTGATGGTCTTCTCCTGGAATGAGTCAGTCTGCAAAGACTAAAAATGGTGCCTAATTTCTCAGATACCCAAGTCTCAGGAAAATAAAAATGTGTCCCAAGGTATGCAAAGAAGTAGGAACTCAAGGCTCAAACAAAGTGTGTAAGATTACTGTCCAGAGACAACTCCACAGAAGTAGGTATCTGTGAGTGACCTGACAGAGAATACATAGCTCATAGAAACACAAAGAACTCACGGTTCAAATAGAACACAAACTTAAAATAAAAAAAAAGTAGAAAAAAGCAAAAAACAAAAGCAAAAACAATGCTTGAAAAGAAGAGAATGTCAACAAAGAAAAATAAATTATAAGAAAAAACAGAATACACCATAAAAAGTAAAGAATACAAGATCTTAATAGAATACCATTAGAAGGGTTCAGTGCAGATAAGTCAGACAAGAAAAAAATTAACTCATTTAATCTAAATTATTGAGTTAGAACAGCAAAAGCAAGCACAAAAGTGAAAGGCATGTAGGGTAACATATGATCCCACTGGACAGTGGGTGAATAGGCATGTGCTATGGTCACCTCAGAGTTTCCCTGTGAGAGACAGTGAGAGAGGGCAGAGAGATGATGAGAAGAGACCATGACTATAAGTGACCCAGACCTGAGGAGCTGCACACTCAGATTCAAGATACTCATCAGCCCCAGCAGGATGATCCCAGAGTGGCTCGCACACACAGCATGCTGTTAAAAGTCAAAGACAAAGGGTGAAGTCTAGAGAGCAGTGAGCAGTGACCTGCTCTGCTGATGGAGACTTCCCAGATCCTCAAAGAACTTAGCACCAATTGAACTAGTCAGAGAAGAGGAGGGTAATTACGTCCAACTCTGAATGATTGACAATAATATGATAACTGTATGGTAAACTGCCTCCACAATGAAATAAAGACATACTCTGATAGAAAGCCTAAGAGAATTTGTCACCACTAAGCTGTTTCACTAGTGATACTATTGAATAACATGGGTAACAAAATCATCTACTATGTGGATTGAGTGGACTGATGGTCATCTGTCTTTAAATGTAGTAGTATAGGTTGTTTGTTTGCTTGCATTTTTTAAATATTTATGAAATTAGGTGCTTCAAAGTTTGGTTCATATATGTTTAGGACAGTGATGACTTCTTGGTTAATGGTTCCTGTGATTAGAAAGAAGTATTTCTCATTATCCCTTTGAATTAGTTTTAGTTTGAAGTCTATTTTGCCAAATATTAGGATAGAGATGCCTGCTCGCTTCCTGGTCCCATTTGATCGGAGTCCTTTTGCTAACCCCCTTATGCTAACACAGTACCTATCTTAAGAACAGTGTTTCTTGTAGACAACAGATAGGTGGATTCTGTTTCTTGATCCATTCAGTCAGCCCATGTCATTATTTTGTTACGATTTTGTGCAAATAATGATTTCATTATAATTTATGCAATTATGATATTTAAAAAAACATTTTAAAATAGTTTATAGTATATAGTTCATACAACCAAAGATTTATGCCCAGCCATTAACAGGACATTATCTATACTTCTTCAAGGCTTAGGGGGCATCAAGAGGAAGGGGTGGGCAGAATTCAGGAAGGAAAGGAGGAGAGTGGGGAGGAGAACATGGAACACTGGCTTCCGCTGGGATCTGGGTGCTGGATTCTTGAGCCCACAGCAGTGTTAGTTTCTGCACAACCTGGGCATCAACCCTGTGCTGTGGAAGGATGAAAGGCTTTTGGGATCATGCTGTCCTGTAAAAGGCTATACACAATCAATGGCTGACGGAGGAAGGGAGATACATTTTTCTCACTGATAAAGGTGAACTTTTTGCTGTAAATGAGTCTCTGTGTCATGCGCCTATAAGAAAACTTAGTGAACTTAGTGTGTCTCATTCACACATGCACACAGGTAGGAAGTCAGGAGGACTAACTGGGATGAGGGAGGGAAGAGGGACAAGAAGGGGATCCATGAGATGAGGAGGGGCAAGAGGCAAAGTGGAGCAGGTGGCAAGCGGGAAGCGGAGGGTGAATGACACCAAACATACAAAAGCCCATGTATGAAAATAGTACCAGGAAGCCTAGCGTTATGTCTAGTTACTACACACTAATATAACATTAAATGTAAGTGTGGGAAAGACATTCTATGTTCATGGATTGGGAGGATCTATAACATGACATGTCCATGCTACTCTGTTCAAGGGCCACAGGCAGCGAGCACAATCCCGCTCGAACACCAGAGGTGTTGTAGAAACAGAAGAGGGTGCTCTAGAGTTTAGGTGGGATCTCAATGGACGCCAAGTCCCCAAAATGATCATTACAAAAAGGAACAAAGATAAAATGCTACAGACCTCTGACATCCTGATTCGGTGACACATTAAAAGCTACAGGCACTGAACCATTGGGGGTGTGGCAGAAACATACGCTGAGCAGATTAGGGAACTCAAGAGAGAGGCTTATATACATACACAGTTAGCTTATCACTAGTAATGAGCCCCAAATCAACCAAACTCTCTCAGAAATGCTGCAGACATAAGAACTTCAGACATGCGTTAGCCTAGAATCCCGATTTATGAGGGAGACATAATGTTAGCATTATCCAGCCCCATCCTTGGGCAGTGTAGTCCAGCCCACTTGCATCAGGTTCTTGACCCTCATACCTGCTGCTCACACTGCTACACATTACTTGTGACCTTGGGACACATAGTTGTATAATCTATATTTGATGGTAGTCTACACACCAGTCCCTAGCCTCTGGTTTCCTCCTTATGAAGCTTGGGATTTCCTGACATTTCTGGTGATTTTGTCATTTCCTGAAGATGGCCCTGGTGGAGTTGAAATTTTTAAATCATCTCTCTTAGGCTCTAAGCTGTGGTTATTCTAACACAGGGGCATCTCATCGTGGTCACATGGTGTTCACCTCCAACTCCTCTCTCCATCCTGTTGGTGACAAGCAGAGAGAAGCCGACCACTGGCTGGGGATGGTAGCAAAAGAAATGGGTGTTTTGCCTCCAGCAGCTTCCTGGGTAAATGTCACTTCACACGTGCACTCGGGAGAGTGGATGGCATTTCTGGTTATTTCTCTTGCTTTCTCCTGACATGATAGGTGACTGTGAAGTGACCGTTTCACTTTTGAGAGCCTCCCAGGCTATTCACGTCCTATCTGATTTTACAGTTTCCGCTCAGGAATCTATAATTATCTCTCCTAATATTTCAAAACAAACTGAGATGTGGAAACGTTTTCCCTAATACCCTTACTACGTACCCATCACCACTGAGTTCCTAGTTATTAAATAGACCCACCCATAATTACAGTATTTCTTCTTTGGTATTTTTATGTAGCCATTTTAGCTATTCAGAAGATAGCTCAGACTTTGTAAATCCCCAGACTTTTGCAGAATGGATGAAATATTCAGAAAAAAAAAGCAAAAGAAAATGGGGTGGTGTGTGCAGATGAAACGTTGTCTTCTCCATGATAGCTGTATAAAAGTTAAGACATCCAGATGTCTGGATGGGTAAAAACCTTAAATATTTTATTCCAATAAGTCCCTGCATTTAAGTCTTATAAGGCCCTGTGCCTGTCCTGCTGAGCTGACATGGAAGGGAAGGTTGTCCCGGGTTCCCGTACTCTCAGAGACCTGAATCTCAAGCCTTCCCTGCTCAGGCTTCTCTCCCTATGGATTATGTTAGACAGTGGTTCCTTGTTTTCATATTTTATTCATTTACATTTCAAATGTTATCCCCTTTCCTGGTTTCCCCTCCACAGACCCCCATCCCATTCCCCCTCCCCCTGCTTCTTTGAGGGTGCTCCCTTACCCACCCATTTATTCCCACCTCAGTACCTCAGCATTCCCCTACGATGGGGCATCAAGCCTTCACAGAACCAAGGGGCCTCCCTCCCACTGATGCCAGATAAGGCCATCCTCTGCTACATATGCAGCTGGAGTTATGGGTCCCTCCATGTGTACTCTTTGGTTGGTGGTTTAGTCCCTGGAAGCTCTGGGGTGGGGGGCGGCGGGGGGGGGTCTGGTTGGTTAATATTGTTGCTTTTCCTATGGGGTTGCAAACCCCTTCAGCTCTTACAGTCCTTGCCCTAATTTCTCCATTGGGATTTTCCGAGCTCATTCTGATGTTTGGCTGCATACATCTGCATCTGTATTGGTCAGGCTATGGTAGAGCCTCTCAGGAGACAGCTATGCAAGGTTCCTGTCAGTAATTACTTTTTGGCATCCACAATAGTGTGGGGGGTTGGTGTCTTCAGATGGGATGGATTCCTAGGTGGAGCAGTCTCTGGATGGCCTTTCCTTTAGAATCTGTTCCACTCTTTGTCCCTGCATTTTTCTTTTGACAGGAGGAACACCCACCTCAAAAATACACAGTGACTCTTGCCTGGGGCCATTCCTAAAACCACCACTAAGACAAGCCCAGGTAACATCAGAAAACTGCCTCCCAAATAAGGTGCAGATCTTCGTTAACTCCAAACCCTATTGGTTGCTTCTGCACAGTGCCATGGCCACACGAGTCTTTCTTTCCTGGGCTGTATTCCTTTCATCTTGCACTGAGTTTCAAATCACCGAAGTGAATTTCTCTTTACTAAATAAAAAAGATAAAATGGAATATTAATAGACATTTTAAAGCAGGATTCAGGAGCTCAGAGAGCTATCTCTACCCAAGGATTCCCAGTCACACAGCACTGCACTGCTAATAACTGAGAATCTAAATTGGGAAGGAAGTGAATGGACAAGTGAGAACTTATCATTCTAACAGGAGTGACTGAATATCTCAGAGGTGTCTGCTAAAGGCACAGAGGCTTCAAAGCCAGGTGCCAGGGGCTGCAACCTCCAGACCCATTTCCAGGAAAGAGCCAATTCAGATAATGAAAATGAAATTAATATGCTTTTGATATGTTCTTTCTGGGAAAATGAGGATGACTTCAAAGCTGATTTTTATTTATAATAATTCAATTTAGCAGATATGAACTTTAATCGTGATACACGCCTCCAAGCATTGCTTCTAAAGTGATTTATTTGTGTTTGTGTGTTTATACTATACATATCTGAAGGTTACAACTTTCAGATTCATCTCAAATCAGGAACCAATGAAATGAAGATGTTTCCAACACGTTAGTTCTAGAAAAGTAAAAAATGACTTCAAAGCTCGTTTTATACATAATAATTCAATTTAGCATATTTCAATTTGAACTTTGAACTTATCCTGATGCATACCTCCAAGCATATGTTTTCCAAAGATTTATCTTACTTATGTGTGCGCATTTATACACATGTGCAGGTGCCCTCAGAGGCCGGAGGGCATAAGATCTCCTGGAGCTGGAGTTACAGGTGGCTGTGAGCCACCCCATATGCTAGGATCTAACCTGTGGTCCTCTGGAAGAACAGAAAGTGCTCCCCGAAATGCTGAGCCACCTCTCCAGCCCTACAAAGATATATACTAATAACAAGTACTCACGATGATATTTGTACGCTATAAGCTGGTTGGCTTTCCTTGTACTGAATATAGTAATCATGGTTTTATGGTTAACTATTCATGGATAAATTATAAGACTTAAAATCTGAATCATGGATATGACATCAGATATTAGGTATGCCTTTTGTCTTATTTCCCTTTCAATTCAGTCAATCTATGGTTTACATTAAAATATATTTATTTTAATTTCAATTACACCTGTCTATATGAGTATATGGTGTGTGTATGTGTGTGTGTGTGTGTGTGTGTGTGTGTGTGTGTGTACCCATGGGGCCCAGAAGAGGATGTTGGACCCCTGGAATGGAGTTATATAAGCTATTGAAAGCTGCCCTGTGTAGATGCCTAGAACTGGACTCAGGTCCTCTGGAAGAACAGCTGGAGTTCTTAACTACTGAGACATCTCCCCAGCTCCATGACTGACTTCTTATATGTACAATTTGTTCTCTTCTTTCAACTAACTGTCACTATCTAAATAAATCATTCTTAATGTGAATTATCCTGTAAAGGGCCAGATAGATAGCAATACTCCAGGCTCTTGAGTAATAGAGTCAGGACCCACACATTCTTTGGGCTATGTTATCTTGCACTATATAGAGCTCAGGAGAGGAAAGTATAATGGTGTTGAGGGTTTTGAGCATGTGTTCAGCAGGATTCTGCTACACACAGAGCAGGCTCACACCCAGCCTTTAAGAGACTGAGTACCAGTGGAGTAACTGATGCTAAGGTCTATGTGGAGAACAGCCCTGTTGTGTCATAAAGCAAGGGCTATCGGTCACCAGAAGTAGAGGAACAGACAGGAGGTAGGCAGGAGGTGTCTGGGTGAGTGATACACTCTATGGCTCAGAGGGCCTGCAGTCTACACCATGGGCAACAAGAAACTGCTGTTTCCTTCAGCAAGGGGTCTCATGGCCAAATTTGCATTTAAGACAAATCACTCTGGCAAGAGTAAGTCTGACTGAGAGGGGAAGGGAAAAGCAGGAAGATGGATGAGGGCCTGGTTCCTGAGCCCTGGCAGCATGATGAAGCCTGCATCGGGGCAGCCAGAGAAGGTCAGAATAGGGGAAAGTAATCTGAGCAATATTCATGAGATAAACAGTGGAGACTCAATGACTGATGGGAAGTAGAAAGTGGGGGAGGGGGACAGAGGCCATGAATGAGAGAACTGTGGGCAGGCAACACAGGACGGATGGCACCACAGACTCAGTTCAGAGACAGTGTGCCTTCCCAGAGAGAGCAGGTTCGCATATCAGAAAGCAGGTTCTGTACCATCCAGGAAAGGCATCCTGCAGGCAGACACTAGCTGAAGACAAAAAAGAGTCATGGCCTGAAGTCAGGTCTCAGCAACAGGCATGGAGTGCTTGGGAACAGGATGGCAAGGGGGTGGTGAGGGTAACAAGAAGAGGGATGGCGGAGAGAAAAATGGAGATAGTTCCCAGAGCCAATCTAAGACAAGGAGCAGGTGTGGGTGCAGAAAGGTGGGTAGCAGGGTGCTGAGGGTGAAGCCCGTAGAACTTACAAAGGCCAGGCCTGTCTATCACAAATAGTTAACAAAATGGTATGTATATCAAAATGTCGTGTGTGTGTGTGTGTGTGTGTGTGTGTGTATGTATGTATGTATGTATGTATGTATGATATTTTAAAATCCTGTGTGGTATTATATACCTAACTAAATATAGATACAAGCTCCTAATTCACAAGATGAAAGAAAGAATGATCTGGGGTGAGGGAATGGGGGAGGGAGACTAGAGAAGGGGAACTCAGGGAAGAGATGACAGGGGCATAAGGGGAGAGGGAAGGGAAAGAGATCACATCACGACATTGGTTTGGAACTGGAAAATAACAATGTATTTGAAAATATAATTATGTCTAATCACTTCAGGCTGCCATTAGATAATGTAAATCTAAACAGTCTCAGAAGTAACACCCTGGTATATTGTCAAGTTTCCTTGGTTATCACACCACCAAGAATTACCATCTAAGAAAATTCTTATAGGATCTTAAGTAAAAGAGAGAGAGCCAACTCCAGCTAGGAGGAATCACCTGGATTACATTTCCAGACTCAGTGGGTTTCAAAGGACAGCTTGAGGGAAAATGACCCAGAGAGAATTGTGTCTTAGCCTCAGACCCTGAGCCTGCAGGACCAGCATGGGCAGGATTCTTCCTGTCCTTCCTAGGTGTCATGAGGAACCTAGAGTCAGCAGTCAAGAAGCACCTGGGATCCACATGAATCATGCACAGTATTCTTTTCCGACCCGAGCCATTGAGTGCTTCAATCTCTTACCATATATTAATTAAATTTTCATCACTGTGACCACACCAGACAAGAAGCAACTTAAGAGACAAGAGATTTATCATTTGGACTCCCAGTTTGTAGACACCCTGTCTTGCTGAGGCTAGCACTGTAGTATGTGCCCCCCCCCCGCCCCCCACTCCCCGGTTGTGCATACCAGGAAGGACTGGGAAGAGAGAGCTAATTCTTTCTATAGTTGGCTTTCTAATTTTTCTGTTTTTCCCTGTGCAGGCACCAGCCTATGTGATGGGGCTGCCCTCGTGCAGGATGAGCTTTGCCTTAAGATGGCTGCGCCAACACACTTTATGAGTTTCATAATCCAAGCCATAAAATAGAACCATCAGAAGTCCACTCTTGGTTGACCCAATACCAATACTTTTAAAGCACATCGTTTTTAAACCACGCCCCTTTTAAAGCTGTCACAGCACACTTCCAAAAATGCTGCAGGTGGAAAAGCAGGTAGTCGTGCTGTTCACAGGCACTGTTGGCTCAGCCCCTTGAATTTGCCTGTGGTAGACAGAAGCAAGCCGATTGGCCAATGAGTTCCTTCTTTCTAAAAGGCACTGCCTCAGATTTTAGGGAGCAGTTTCTTAGGGAGCAGGAAGACAAAGCATCCCTGGGGACAGGTCACATACAAGACAATGCTCTGCCCATAACACTCAGCTCCTACAGGAAGCCATGAAAGTGAAACAGAGGAAGGAATCAGAAAGTGACGTTCCTGTCACGTCTCACAGCCCCAACAGAGTGTCTTGCTGTCCCTGGCAGAAGTCTACAAAGAAAGTGGGCATGGAATCTGGAGACTGCAATCGGGGAGCCTGAAATTAATGACCACACTTTGGCCTGCCTTGTGGGCCAAGTGCTGTGAAGACCAAGGAAGAAAGGCAAAGCAGAGAATGCGGAGTCCCTGTGAGGAGCCCTTCAGGTCCTTTGGGGGAGGTGGGCAGTCCCTGTGCCTGCCTTCTCACCTTGTATTTCTGCTGGAAAAACACTTTTACTACCTGGCATTTTTGCTAACGCCGCACATGATCAAATTGTATGCTGGATTATGTCAATACCATTGCCTTGCCCTCTGGAAGTTCACATCAAGCACAATGGAAATTGTGAAGAAAAATGAGTCATACCCAATACAGACCAGAATCTATAAAACAAAGAAAAAGGAAGTGGCCAGAAGGATGCCTGGGGACAGAGGAGGCAAGGGAGCAGTGTCCTATTCCTGCCCTGCTGCTTTCCTTTCCCCTCCCCTCGGGATCATGTCATCAAGCCTCTCCCATTTCCCACCGCTCCAACACTCCAGGCAGACAGCAACAGTGGGACTCAGTGCACCCGCTCACATCTAGCTGGTAATTGAAAACAAAACAAGTAAACAAAGCTGTCCAAGCCCTCTGAGTATGGTCACTTCCTGGGTAGTAGTAGGAGTCTGGCACAATCACTTTCAGGATTCCTTTATACGTACTGTACTGTCATTGGCTCAGATTCACTTCTGTGATGACATCTGCAAAGGGCAGACACCTGGTTGAGGTGCTCAGCAGAGCAGACTCTAAAATAAATGTCGGTTTCCCTCAAATAGCTGAAATCTGGTGTGATCTTTTCCTCACATGTGTATCTGATTCTTTTTGCACATTCATTATCTACAAGCTATGTTTGTACAGATACACACACCCATGTGCATAGTTGAGTTTTATGTGAATTCTGTACCTGGATGCAGCAGCACCCAGCAACTTTTCCCTTCAGATGTGTTCCCATTTTTGTCTGGTCTCCTTCGAGACCATTCCTGCCCTGCTGAAGGCCTGTGCCCCTCAGAGGGCTCCCATTCTAAAGACACTCCCTTTTATGTGAATAATGTGGAATTGCCCACAGATAATATTAACGACTTGGTGTCGTAGCCCCTGGAGTGTCTGTCTTGACGCGTTCCCAGACTGTGGGGAGAGGGCGTCTTTACAGAACAAAGTGCAAACACAAGACACTTCAGCTGTGTTAGCGCGCACAGAACACACCAGCTCTTTCCGTCACAACTGTTCCACTTCTCTCAGGACACAAATGAACTTAAGCACTGCACTGGGCTCTCGAGATGACACTTTGATTAAAGTAATTATTCCTTTAGTAAACAAATATTACATTCTAAATGACATTAATGGCGTGGAGTGTGGTCAGTATTAATTCTTGCTACAGAGCACTGGCATGTATCCCGGCTGCCACAAAGCCCACCAAACGTAAGTCTTGTGGGCTCACACTGGTCTCCCCTTTGCTAGCCATAGATATGTTAGAGTTAACTGTCCATCACTCGTACCTCTGTAAATTAACAACTAAAACAGCTCTGACACATTTCAGAACATGATTTACCTCTAGACAAGACAGACTGCCTCTGAAGACTTTAAATACACTAAGAGCAAACTTGAAGCAACTGGCTCTGTGTGGAGCCTGCAGAGGTCCCTCCTGAGCCTGGCTTTTATTCCAAGATCTCATGGGTGACTTTACTGCCTACCCTGATTCTAAACTAAATGTTTCAGGACAGGCATGACAGGGTTACAAGAGTGTCACAGACCCTGGCAGTAATGTGGGACAACTGTCATCCTGTCAGGACACCAGAGACTTCCCATGACTCTCAAAGAAAGCCCTAGTTAAGTGGTTTAATTGTCTCAGAAACACATGACATGTGCATGTATACATGCATGTGCGTGTGCCCGCGCGTGCGCGCGCGCGCGTACACACACACACACACACACCCCAGACATACACACATAGACACACACCTTGCACACACATGAGGGTAAAGATTGGTCTTTAGCCCCTCCCTCTTGTGGCAAGCTCAGAATTGCAAGGTCTCACTTGACCTGGCTCTTTGATGGCTTCCCAAGTGATCAATAGTCCCTTCAGGTGACAAGTGTTGAAAACAAAGTCTTAAAACATTGAGCCCAGATCCATCCTGAGCCACAAGTGAGGAAAGGGCACAGATCACGAGCGAGCTCTCCGGAAAATCACTATTTCCTTTTAGAAGGTGTTGAAGGTGTCCAAGACACTAGTTAAAAAGGAGGGCTTCTGCCTATTACGGTGTTTAACTAAGGAAGGGAAGGCAGCCTTTGCGGCTCTGGGACACTCAAAGCTCCAAGGCTGACCTGCCCCTCACTTTGTCCCTGGCATCTAAGACAATAGGCTGCGGTGGGGTCGGGCCAGGGGTCAGAGGGATCTGCAGGAGAGGCGCCAGCTGGCAAGCTTTTGCCTGCATTATCTTTGTTCTCCCAAGTCTCATTTCCATCCCCAAAGAGGAAGAAGTGCATCCCATCCCCATAGAAGCCTTTGCATAGGTGACAGCGCCGCATCTCCCATGGCAACTGGAGGTTTCTTCCTACAAACTGCCAAATTTGCCTCCTTATGGTTAGATCCAGAGTTCTGAGGAGGATTTTGGTCTTGGCCTCCTTTCCCATATCCCAAAGGTGGCAGGGTCCTCGCAATCCCATGCTGGAAAGGAACAAGAAACCGCTTCACCACGCCTCATGCCCCACGCCCCATGCCTGTCCAGCGCTCACTACAGCAGCTGGGACAGGTGCTGGGGACCTTGCGAGGGTGGTCCCTTCATGCTGCAGGACCTCGAACCTCGGCTCCTCCAAGTTGTCTACGCGAAACACCCCTGCTGCCGACCCTACCTGCCGAAGAACGATGCCCGGTGCCCCCGGTATCCAGCAACAGACGGTGCGGGGCTCTGCTCTGCTCCTGGACGCCGAGCCACTGAACACAGACTGGCGGAGATGTGCTGTGCTGAGACGCTACGGGGACCCCGACTCCACCCGCTGGCAGCTTGCAGCCCCCGCCCCTCCAGCCGCTGCCGCGTCCCTGCCACTTGGTCCGCGCTCCGCCCCCTCCCTACACAGCCGAGAGCTGGGTCCCTGTCCCTTCTGTTCCTCCTGGTTCCTTTGGGTCCCCGCTCAACCAAGAGGGCGGTCGCCTAGTCCTGGCGCCCTCCCGCCTCCCCGCCGCGCCCCGCGTCCCTCCCTCCTTCTCACGCGCTCTCACGCGTTCGCGGAGACCGCGCCTCCCAGGCTGGCTCTGCCACCCTCCCTCGGGGTCCGCCCCCTCCCCTTCTCCAAAGGATGCGAGAGAAAGGGTCTAGTGCTTCAAACTTTTCCGCCCCGACTTCTATAAGACCGCGGGGAACCGGATGGCAGCGTGCACTGCACAGGGGCTCCCCTCGGACATCCCACTAGAACAAAGGCCATCCAGTCCTGGCGACTGTGGCAACTGTCCAGACGGAATGGGTGACCAGTTTTAAAGCTACAGAAGCCAGTACAGTCTTTTCTGCCTCTACCATTCGAGATTCTGCTGTAATAGGCTTCAAAATGTGAGTTTAGGTTCAAGACATTAGGAAAGCAAGCCAGGACTAATGCATTCATTCACCATGACAAAATACAAGATGTGCCTGCCCCCTTAAAATTTGGTTCTCTGTCAGCTCTGTAAAGTTTGCTTGTCTGTATTTTGCCAAATGTGGAGAGTGTTCTGTTAATTCTGTGGTGGTGGTGGTGGTGGTGGTGGTGGTGGTGTGTGTGTGTGCACATATACACACACACACACATGCACCCGAAGACCAGCACTGTATCAACAGGCACATGGATAAATGAGTGTGTGACTAAGGTTGGTTCTTGGACACATGGGGATAAACTATACAGCACAAATCCATATGACAATGGAGAAACTGCAGATAGCTGGTCTTAGTACACATTTAACATTTCGTATATAGGTGTTATAACCTTGCATTTCAAAAAAAGGTGAGTTGGGTCTTTTGAAAGATGATCTAGGAACATGGAGATAGGTTCAGTTAAACTGTTGAATTAGCGAACTATGAGGGGCTTGGGACAGGAGGAGATCTGTCTTTAAATGTTGACTCAGCAGGAAGCCTGAATTCCACTTCCTAGAATCCATGTGAGAAGCCAAGGGTTGTTTAAAAACCCCACGACTGTGAAGCTCGCAGCTAACAGTAGCCAATGTGACAAGCCCCAGAACAATAAGAGACCTCATCTTAAACAAAGTGGACAGGAGAGACACCCTGGGTTGTCCTCTGGTTCCACATTCTCACACATGTGCCCCCACATACAACACACACATTCAGCACACCCATGGGAAGCTCATAAGGTTTTGATATGGAGATGTTTTTCAATATATAAAGACTGGATTTTTAGTTATTTAAAGATAACGTGCAAAACCATTTGTAAAAATAATCCAACAACATTACCAATCACAATGTATCCTGGCAAGAATGACTGTAAATTACAATTCTAACAGGCATTGCTCTACCAATGTCTTCTCCTGGAATCTTCTGCATTCAGCAAGATAGAGATAATATAAATGCCATGTTAGAAATACCATCTACGTTTATGAGGTGCTGTGTGGCATTTGAAATCCTAGTTTCCCATTGTACTCTGGGATTCCTAGAGACTGGGAAACACACAAGAATTTAGTGCAGTAAAGGTCAGGCTTGGTCAGAAGCATTTACAAGTGGGTGGACACAGAGCAAACGGTAACTAAAGTGTAATTCTACTCATGGTAAGAGTTTGTATTTCTTAACATCAAACAGCATGTATTTCTAAGTCATGGCTATGTGCTTGACTTATGTTTGAATTTAATTATAGATCCAAGTCTCTGTATTAGCAGTGAAGTCATAGGATAACCTTAAAAAGAGGGGTGCAACATGAAGCAAACACACTAAACATATAAGCTTGCATTTCAACCATTCCCAACACACGCTGCACCTGAGTAGCCAAGGCCTGGAACGTACCGCTGACTCTGATAAGGATTTTAAAAATGATTATACTGTCTAGGGGTATGGGCAATGTATTATTAAGAATGTCAATATTGGCTCAGCTCCCAAAGGTAATTTTCCTCTCTAAACTGAGATATAAATGCTGGTTTGCTGTCGATCCTATGTTTACACACGCACGTTCCATTCTGAAATAGCAATTATTTTGCTACCATGGAGGCATGTGTTAATCTGGCTTTGCCAACCCCTTGAGATGAGCAGTGCTGCACCCAGTAGTAAAAGAAGACAATCTTCAATGGAAACCCCAAAGAGCATGACTGCCATGAGATTCCCAATTAAGGTCTCAGTTTTTTGTTTGTTTGTTTGTTTGCTTTTTGGTTTTTCTTTCAGGAGAAGATTTGTTCATTTCACAAAAAGGAAAATTCTGGGAACAATTTCCCCCTCCCTGTTGAGCATACTTTTAATCTACCCTGTCTCTATAGCTCTCTTTCTCAAAGTAACCAGACACTAAAACACAGAAATTAAGTCATGTGCTAAGTAGAAGTATTCATTTTCCACGAACCAACACACAGACATTAAAGTTCTTCCTAACAAGCACCTGTTTAAGAGAAAAATCCAAGAATCTCACTTAAGATGGTGGGAAATCCAACATCTGTCCCAGTAGGTGCACAATCAGCTCTCTGCTCCCGAGTTGCTGTGGGTTGAAGTCTTAATTTCCCACGTCTATTTAAAAAACCTCTGACTTATACAAGATGACACTTCTTCATTAATCTCAGTTCACACCTTCTGAAACCCACCAATCAGCCATCTATGTGCAGATAGGAACCTGGAGTTTTCTATCCCATTGATTCACTTATAATATTCACATTATTAATATACTGCCTTGATTTGCTGTGGCTTGGAGTGTAAAGAGGGTAAATTTAAGTGAAGGTAAATCATCTGGGTTAATTTCCACTTTATCAGATGTCTTTGTCTGGCCCGTCCTCTGCATTTGTTTGTAAAAAAAAAAAAAAAAAAAAAAAGCTGTTAACAAAACATAAAGCAAACAAAGAAAAAGTTGATTAATCAAAGAACTTCAGAGACGTGTCCAAGACTACACCAAGTCTACAACTGACATTTTCAGTTTGCATCCTAACCCCTGAATATTTGCATCTATGTCTCTCTAGATTGACTTAGGTCTGTTTCCCTCAAAGATACATTTTAGTTGTCTCTGTAGTTGTACAGCTGTCTGTGATTCACACAGTCATCACACTTACACACTCATGGTCTGTCCACCTCTTCACGTTCACTACTGACACACAAGGATCTCATGTCCTGCCCTGATGTTCAGCCAACTATTGTAGAAATGTATTTGTCTAGATACACCAATCAGGGATTTTATGGCACTATGAACCACAAATATCCAGTGCCCCACAGTATGAGCCCATATGTACTCTGAACTGGCTGTGCTCCTAATATTTTAAGTTTATTTTCTGAAAAGAATCGTGTCATATCTTGCACTTTAAGGAAGACATGTTTAGTTTTTAAACATTGGATTTAGGACATTTGCCTTTTACACACACAAAGGGTATCATAACACTACACTGTCATGTAACTTTAATTTTTTTCAAATCCTATTTTTAATGAAGGATCTTAAATGATTTAACCTCCCTTGAGCCCACCATCCACTAGAGGTGGTGGAAAAGAAAGGATGGGGGTAGGGTGAGTGGACCTGTTTGGAAAGGTTCTTTGGAGCAACTCCCATCTGTGTTGTCTGGAAATTGGCAGTTCAGTTCACAGGATAGCAGGCAGCTACAGCTTGATCCACTCACAAACACTTCATGGATAGACCAGCAATCCAGTTTGGTAGTCATGTTAGCAACAGCAGTGACATGACCTAGCAGAGACAGTCAAGCCTCAGCCCTGGCCCCAGTCAGTAGGAGGGACCAGCAGGAACACCAGGAGAAGTTCTCAGCAGTGCCTCTCTCAGGGAAGTGAAGATCAGTGAAGACCCACAAGCTTTGCCCAGCTAGCTGTTCCAGCAAGCCAAGCTCTGACTCCATAACTTTGGTGACTCCTATTTAGTTCCCCCAAACATAACCTGTCCTCCACATGCCTTGCCTCAGCACGGGTCTTGCCTCTGCATGTGCTGATTGGATAATCAGCCTGAGTCCAAAGAAGTGGCAAGAAACTGCAGCATACCACCCGAAGATTTTTTGGTGCATTTCTCTCTATGGAGTCCCAACAAATGTAGCTAAGCTATGCAATGTAAGGCAGACCTATACATGCATGTTGTCAGCAAAGAGTTCTTCATCACATGTCCTTTCACATGCTTGCTTTAGTAGGGCATCCTCTCTCCTGCGTCTGCTTCAATGACATGTCCCTTCACAAGTAGGCCTTAACCTTTCACAGCTATGCCCACTTTGCACCAGCAAAACACCCTCTAAACGACTTTCCACTTCACTGTCATATTCTGGGTGTGGACCCAAGTCACGTGAGGCAGGAAGGGGCTGTGACAGAGCATTGCATCTGACCTGCTGCTCCAGTGAGGGAGAAGAGAGCAAGTGGTTTAACCTGCTGTAAAGCTTCCCACTGAGAATTCCGTCCGTAAGGCATGCCCGACTGCTACCCAAAAGGGACTGTATCAGAAAAGCTCACTTACACACTCTCTTCACTTACCCCACACCATCTGTCTAAAAAAATGAAGTCAGAGCCGCAGAGCTGCCACCCTGATATCATGGAATGCCTGGTCCCTATGTAAGAGACGAGGACAGTCTGTGAGCCACACCCGGTGTCAGAGGAAACCAGCAGCAGAGGCAGAGTCTGCGAATGGAGATGTTTGTTTGTTTAGTCCCTTGGCACAGAAATGCTATCAGCATCTCTGTAAAGTTACTTCTTTATTAGCACTTACGTATTTCCTGTCTACAGTTTGCTGGGTAACAGCAGAGACATTTAACTCCTTACACCAATCACTTAGAAACTAAATAGGTGTGATGTGTGGATTTTATCATGAGGGCAAACACTTCTTGAAGCAATCTGCTAATCATTTCTGAGGAAAAAAAAGAATTAAAATTTCTGTCTCTCTGCAATCAAGTACCTTGCTAAAACTAATCGTTCTTGTAACATGCACCAGCTAACTCTCTCTCTCTCTCTCTCTCTCTCTCTCTCTCTCTCGTGCACACACACATACACAAGACTAAGTGCTAATATAGACATGTTCAAAATAGTAGTTGTTGCAGGGCAGTGATGCCTTTATTCCCAAAACTTGGAAGGCAGAGGCAGGTGGATTTCTGGGTTCCAGGAGAACCAGGGATATACAGAGAAACCCTGTCTCAAACCAAACATAAAAAATAAAAAAGAACAGTCACTTTTAAAATTTAAACTTTGAGTTAAATATGCATTTACTCTATACCAGGCATGTTGGATGATACATGTTTCAATGATAAAACATGATTGTGGTAGGACAGCCATCTTTTTTTATCAAGAGTAAGTCTCATCTCTCATCAAGGAAGCCTCTCTTTGCAGGAGACAAGAGGCCATCCCAGGAAACCACAAGTGGTCAACTACAGAGAACACCTGCTCATGGAGGCTGAACTCCAGTGGATATATGCACAGCACAATCCCTGCCCCAAAGGCTCAGAAAACATCACAGAAGATGGGGCAGAAGGACTGTAAGAGTCAAAGGGATAGGAATCTTCCATGAAATCTTGTCTCTTGGAAAAGGCAGGACACTTCACCCATGATGTCCCAACAATATGACGGCCTGAACAATATGGCCTGAACAAATTAAACACCTACTGAGGAACTAACGTGGGAGGGGAAGATCTTGCCAGGCCCTGTCCAAGCAACTGCAAGTAACTAAGGAGTGCTGAGAGCAGAAGAAAGTCTTCGCCAGGGGTGAGTCCCCGGATGGGTTGGTTGGCTGTCTAGTGCCAAGTGGGCCACTTTAAATCATCTACTTACAAGTAGCCCACTAAACAGACTCAGCAGGTTGTTCTTTTATATTTAGACATATATAGGCATACAACACACACACACATACACACACATATTAATAATAATTAAAGAAAATGAAGCCATATATTGGAGAGGAAGTTGGGGGAGGACATGGGAGGGGTTGGAGGGAAAATTATGTAATTATATTTTAATTAAAATGAATTAATAATCAAGAGAAAAATGTAATCATAAAGTAATGAAACATTTTCCCAGTTAACAAAGCAGCCAAAAGGCCAAGGTTAAGTCTGTGTGATCTGGTGGTGGTAGACAGAGTATCTCCCAGCAGGGGCCATGGCAGGGGGTTGACCAGCAGGGGGCTTGGCAGGGGAGGGCTGAGCAGCAAAGTCTGCACTGTGCGAAGTGCATGGGTTAGCCCAGCCACATAAGACACTCTAGGACAGTGTGGTCCCTCTCATGTCTGAAAACACAATTCTCTTATTGACAGGATATAACTTAGCAGCATTAGAAGAGGCAGAATAGATTTGCATGAAAACCATGTGCAGATTCTAAGCTGAAGAATTTCCACTGTGTTAAATGTCAGATCACTTTGTCTAGTGTGTCCTACTTTCACTTCTGTGGGAAACAAAGAACATCTTCAGTGTGTGAGCGAGCTAGGACCACAGGACATCTCGCAGAGCAGCAATCCTTGGTTCAGCCTACCTAGCAGCCTTAGTCCCTAGGCTTAGCTCTGTGGGGAGGCTCCTCAGCTTCCCAGACCCTAATTCCAGTTTATCCCTCAATTACCCCTATCTCTTCATGTAAGTAGACAATTTAGAGCCTGACCTAGGTGAGCTGCATTTCCCAAGCCCTGGGTGGAGCCATCTCCAGGGTTGTATACTTCCTCCCTAGAGCAAATGCAGATTGGGCTGGAGCTGATTGTCTGCAACTGAATTCAGTTGGCTCCAGCTGTAATTCTCCTGATTTACTCATTTCTTCTGATAATCATCCCGGGCTGGTTCTTGTGTCACTAAGCTGTGTGGCATAGCCTGGTACCCTCTCAATCCTCTTTACTGTTTTACTGTTATCTATACACTTTCACTCTGAGGTGACCTCAGAACATAGAGATGGAGGAATGCACAACACTGCTGGGATAAACAAATCTTGGAGGTTGACATTTTTGCTTCTGTAATATTAGGGAATTAATTTAGTACCTAGCACACTCTTGTTAAGCCCTCTACCTCTGAGCTACATCCTCAGCTCAACATGTGTGCAATAAACTCTTAATCACCTCTTGATTGGCTAATCAGGGCTCTCACCATGATGCACTTGGGAAGACAGAACTTGAGGATTACCTCCCTCAGATTGCCCTGTGGCAGTGACTGATCCAATTGATGAAGGAGGACCGGACCCACTGTGCACAGTGTCACCTCTGGGCAAGTAGCCCTGGGCTATATGAGGAAGGCAGCTCAGACAGCCAGAAGAAACACACAGGTCCTCAGTGGTTTCTGCCTTGTGCTCCTGCTTGACTTCCTGCCTCGACTTCCCTCAGGGATGGGCTGTGATGCACAAGCATAAGCCAAATAACCCTTTCCTCTCCAAGATGCTTTTGATCACAGTGTTTATCTGAGCCACAGAAAGCAAATGAGGACACACCTGAATCTCATATACTTGGTGACTTTCGTAGTTATTATGTCTCCCAGTAATTAGGCAAGAAAGAGAATCCATTGTTACAGAATGTTGTAGCTGACATTGTTTTTTCTCTCTTGCTTTCAAAATCCTACAATATCCACAGCTGTGAGGTTCAAGGGGCTCACTGGTGATACCCACTCTCTCTACTTTGTGCGACCTCTTCTTGATGCCAAGAGTAAAGGGTTTGCTTAGTCATTCTCCAAGACCTTGAGTTATAATGTCTACCACAACCTTAGAAGCCCACCCCTAAGATTCTAATCTATCTTCTCCTGGGTCCAACAAAGACATCGTAGATACTGAGCCTGTGGTGTGGTCTCTGTGGAAAGCTGACTGACATAAACAGCGAAGGGGTAGCTGCCGCAGAGTTCCTTGGTGAGTCACTCAGGCTTTTACTCTGTCTTTCACCGAATCCTAAACATGAGCAAACTCAGCATTCATCCTGAACTTAAGTATAAAATATTGAGAGTGCTCTCCTTCTGTTTAAAAATCATCTTATTTCTAGATTTGTTGAAAAGTCCTTACCGACAAATATTGTCATAACAAAACATACAAATGTTTCTGAGGAACAGTGGGTTGGAGAGACCCTAAGACACCCTTGAATGGGAGAAGTCAAAGACTGTGCATCCCTAACCAGCCTTCAGATTCTGAACATGTTCCTCCTCGACCAAGAGAACTGGGCAGACAGTCACGGATGTGCCCCACGGAAGCACTTAACACCCCACAGTAGTCTTGGAAGCTCCTGGGCCTCAGGGATAAAGGATTGCAGACCAGCAGCCAGCTGGATTCTCACCCCAGACCCGGTCTCACCACTGTTGTAGATAGGCCTGGGTTTGTATTTGAAGTTGATTCCATTCCTGGGAGAGGCTACAGACCAGAAGTTGCTTTGTAAACCTTCTCCCCACCTTACCTTTTCAAATAAAGGCTTGAGCCAATTATTGGGCAGGAGGAAAGAGGAGGGTTTGGGGGAGGAGAAAAGGATCCATGGAAGGGGGAGGAGCTACGGAGGATGGACTTGGGAAGGGGGAGTAGCTATGGGGGATCCATGAGGAGGCTGGAGAGAAGCTCCTGGCCTAGAGACCACAAATTATATGGAATGATATAGATGAGAATAGAGTAGTGCAGTGGGAGATCTGCCCAGTCTAGGCTTGTAGTTTGTTTTGTTAACTGATTGAGGTGAGATTTCTTTTACCGGGTAATTGGGTTGGAAAAATATAGCAACACA
Organism: Apodemus sylvaticus; assembly: GCF_947179515.1. Taxonomy (NCBI): domain Eukaryota; kingdom Metazoa; phylum Chordata; class Mammalia; order Rodentia; family Muridae; genus Apodemus; species Apodemus sylvaticus. Next base: position 5,770,090 of record NC_067489.1, on the reverse strand, counting down.
CCACCACCATACATTTAAAGAAGAGAAGGCAGCTTTCTGCTGATGTCCCATTTATTTCCATGTTGAAACCACGTAATCAACCTCTTTGTGTTGTTTCAAACCAAATGCTTATCACTTCTGAGTATATTTGGAAATTTCATTTTCCTAGGAAATATTTGCCAGAGGATATGAACCATTGTTTCAAATAAATGTCTTGGGGAAAAAGTTGTAGGTTTGCGGTGTCACTTTTCATGTAGCTACTGAGTCTTGCCCCCCTGTTAGGAAAATGTTAGAAAATAAAGGCAAAATTATCCTTGTTGTCTGGAAACAATGTTTATACCTGTGGTTCTCAAGCACCATCTGCCTTTTTAATGGCACTAAGTTTAGAAATGATTATTATTAACACTCTTATATTTGATCCCACCATTAAACTCATCCTTAGATCCCTGCACATACCCTCATGAAAGCACTGTGTGCCTCTTGTACATGCACAGGGTACGTTTATTTTTAACAGAACTAGACTGTGACCAGGGATTCTGCACCATCTTCTTACTTACATTTATTTATTTGCCCTTTCTAACTGCACAGGAGGAAGTTTACCAAGAGAGGTAGGAAGTAGGAATGGGCTGAAGAACACAGGGGGAGCTAAACAGAGGCGGAACCTTTCAATGGAGGAAGTGCTACTCAGCAGCCTGTGGTGCGCCACAGATTTATAATAGGATATATCAATTACACGAGGCATAGGGATGTACCAGTAGCACGAGGGGTGGGTTCTTAGTGAGTGAGAATGGCCCCCGAGTCGGGAGCTCGAAGTTGCTTTTAACATTGTTAGCCAACAACAAAACAGATGTAAATATTTCATCAGTTGTGCCTTTCATGAAATAAGTGAGTGCTTTTCTGTGGGAATAATAGCACACACACACACTCTCTCTCTCTTCATGTTATTTTAGTCAGGTGAAAACATCTTCCAGAGAGCGTTTATTTATAGAAACACATAGCAAAGTTGTCTAAAACCCAGCCTTTTAGGAACAACTGTAGCTAATTCTACCAGCACTGTGCACCTGCGTAGAATATGCAAGTAAAGCAGTGTGTGCTTTGCGTCGATGGAATCTGAGGATGCTGATCACACAGGAGTGGAAAGCAGAATGGTGTTTTCCAGAGGCCAGGAGATCAAGGGACAGGGACCAGGGGCAGATGATGCATAAGTAGAGTTGTCTGGGAAGAATAAGTCACAACTTTGTTGTAGAGAATGGGGTTACGCATATAATCAACACTTTCTATTCACTGTGTGTACATGTGCAGAGGCATGTGTGTGAACGTGTGTGTGTGTGTGTGTGTGTGTGTGTGTGTGTGTGTAGACTAGAGGTTAACAAACCTGATTCTTCCCCAATTGATGTTCACCTCAAATTTTGAAACAGCATCTCTCACTGGACCTGGCTCACTAGTACAATTCAGCTAGACTAGCCAATCAATGAGCCCCAGATGTCCCTCTGCCTCCCAGGCCTGGCACTATAACCATGCCACTTGGCATGGCTTTTACATGGGTGCCAGGGAGCCACACTCATGCAAAGCAACCTCTTTATGGACTGAGCCAGCTTCTCAGCTCCTACTGTATTCTGGAAATTATGAAAATATGAGAGAATGTTCAGTCTTCTCACCACAAAAGCGACCTCAAAACAGCAACACCGATAGTTGGCTGTGATTCACACATCTGCCATCCCCGCAGTCACGAGGCTGAAGCAGAGAAGGAAGAGCCCTGACAACAGCTGAGGCTGCACAGCCGGATTCTGTCTCAGAGCGGTAGAGACGAAAAGTGACATCATGCCAGCGTTAGTGTGTCGTGCTGCACACAGAAGATGAACACTGACGCCAGCATCACAGCTACCTGGTATCTGTAGCTATTTTACTCCACTTCCTCCCACTCTAGCCCCTCCCACTCTCACCTGACTCAGGTAGAGTGAGCTTGATGACTCAAATTTCAATCTCCAAGCCTCTATACAACCCCTCCTGTACTTGAGACAAGCTCTGCTTTTAGGCTGAATGTGCTTTTTATATTTTTAGTTTATATTGAAAGCTTTTTCTTATGATTTTGGCCAAGGTACTGAGAATTCCACTGACCCATAAAGTGAGCTATCAGAACCTTTGTGGGTATGAAGGGCCACTGGAGTTTCTGGAGCTGGGAAGACAGCTTAGCAGACCAATTCCCACCCTTCACTGAGCATACCAGGTCCCGTGAAAGTTTTGAAAAGACACTGTGGTTCTGTGGATGAGGGGTGGGACCTGGTTCTAGGGTCTTTGCATCTTTCATTATGTCAACTTGATATCCGGGGCTGCCATTGTAGTGCAGTTCCATTTACAGATTTTAGCATAGTGTATCTGTCTTGAGAAAGTCACAGCTATCAAGTGCCATTATTGATCTTATTTTGCCAATAAAACTGAGTATTTCAAAGAGGTCAGTGGGTGCCCAGATATGCCCAGCTTGCAAAAAGGACTCATAAATAAGGCTTTATGATTCAAATACTCATTCCCACCATCTGACCACTGCTTAAAGAGAGTAATGCACCCTGGCCCTTTATTTTGCACTTCTATTCATGTCTATCAGGACACCATGCATCAACAGATAAAAGCATTGATGTTTGGTGCAGATGCAACCCTCCAGAAGACTCATGAACGTCTCAGAGTCCCAGATACTCAGATTGTGTCTATGCCCGTGCAGTCAGACATGGATGTTGCTTCCCTGTGTCCCTGCTTTAAGGATCCCAAGAAAGGACTAGTGGAGCTAGCCTGATCCACTGATCTGAAGTCAAGGCCTGAGCAAGGCTCTTAGCCCCTCCCACTCATAGCTCCTCCCACTCTTAGCCCTCCCGCTCTTGGATCCTCCCACTCTCAGCCCCTCCCACCCTTAGCCCCTCCCACTCTCAGCCTGTCCTGTGATCTTCCTTTTGATACTTTTTCCTCAAACTCAGCTCTGTCTCCCCACTCCATGCACTCTCGATGCTGTCCTCATTCATTAGTGTGACTTCCACGGTACCTCCTCTTCCTTCTATTCAAGATACATAAGAAAAGGATGAAGGCTTAACAAAGTCACAGGAACTCTATACATTCTTATGTTCTCTGTACTTTGTTTATGAGAGAATGGCAATTTATCCTGTGTGTAATGTACTTGGTCCTTAATCTTCTACTTTAAATTCATCACCTCTGGGCTGGAGAGATGGGTCCGTGGTCAAGAGCACTGACTGCTGCTCTTCCAGAGGTTCTAAGTTCAATTCCCAGCAACCACGTGGTGGCTCACAACCCTCTGTAATGGGATCCGATGCCCTCTTCTGGCATGCCTGTGGATGGCTACAGCGTACTCATATATAAATCTTTTTAAAGAATAAAAAATAAATAAGCAAATAAATCCATCACCTCTATCATTTCTTTAGAAAATCACCTTCTACAAGGTGGGAAGAATATGTTATATCTGCGTGATTGACTCTTCTGCCAACACTGTACCTCTGGGCACAGTCCTCCTCTGTAGATCTGCAAACACTGAAACATGGTCATGGTGGCCAAAGCTTCATTTCATGGGTGCCTAAAAGGTATAACTGACCACTGTGGTGGAAAAAACGCTGTCAGTCTCAGTGAGACATTCTGCAGAGGCATTCAAACTGCAACAAGCGATGAGCAAAGATTCTCAGGCCCTTCCTGATTCTCACACTTCCCTGCAGGGCATCTCGTGCTGCCTATGAGGATCATAATTAAACACAGCTCACAGGCAAAGTCTCACATCACCTAAATTTACAGAGGATACAGCAACACTGTCATCTCTGTCTCATGTGTCTTCCAGGCACTCTGTATAACAGGCATTGAAAGCATAAAACAAAAGCAAGCAAACAAACCAAAACTTCCCTTCCCTGACCAAGAGAACCTTGAGTAATTTTATTAAGAGTAAATGTATATAGTCATACATTTATGTCATATATGGATTCCCCAATGTATGTAAAACAAGTTTGTGCATAGTTAGTATCCTGCATATGGATGAAGATGTATTTTAAATTACAGGTTTGTTGTCATTGACCTAGGGAGACGGTATATCTCAGAAGCTATGGAAGGCACAGGATGCCACTCTTAGTAAAAGATCTCCAGAGGAGGGCTGCAGACAACACAGGGAAGGAAGCAGGGCCCCACCAGGAGATAGCAGGGAAGGCTCAGGATTAGTTTGAGCAATGTCAATAGGACCATAGGTCTAGGAACAGATGGACCCCTGCTGCCTGGTAACCAGCCCCAAATTAATAAGTGCAGAGTAGTCATGGCCTGGATCATGAGATTAATAATCTGGGAATGTGGATTAACCAAGTTGTGAATGGAAGGCATTCCCTGGCCAACACTTTACTATGAACTAGACTTTGGGGAAGGTCCTCTCTCCAGGTTCAGAGAAGCCTTCAAGATGTAATTGCATCAGAAGGACAGGAAAAGAACACACTGGTATGTTCTTTGATCCATTATGATAATCCAGCTCACTGATAAGTGGATATTAGCCCAGAAGCACAGAATGCCCAAGATACAATTCACAAACAAAATGAAGCTCAAGAAGAAGGAAAACCAAAGTCTGGGTACTTTGGTCCGTCTTAGAAGGGGGAACAAAATACCCATGGGAGGTGATACAGAGACAAAGTGTGGAGCAGAGACTGAAGGAAAGACCATCCAGAGACTGCCCCACCTTGGGATCCATTCCATATATAGTCACCAAACCCAGACACATTTGTGGATGCCAACAAGTGCTTGCTGACAGGATCTGATATAGCTGTATCCTGAGAGGCTGTGCCAGTACCTGACAAATACAGAAGTGGCTACTCTCAGCCAACCATTGGACTAAGCACAAAGTCCCCAATAGAGGAGCTGGAGAAAGGACCCAAGGAGCTGAAGGAGTTTGCAGCATTATAGGAGGAACAACAATATGAACCAACCAGTAACCCCAGAGCTCCCAGGGACTAAAATACCAAGTACACATGGAGGGACCCATGGCTCCAGCTACATATGCAGCAGAGGATGGCCTTGTTGGACATCAAAAGGAGGAAAGGCTCTTGGTCCTGAGAAGGCTCAGTGCCCCCAATATAGGGGAATACCAGGACAGGGAAGCAGGAGTGGGTGGATTGGTGAGCAGGGGGAGAGAGGGATGGGTGCTTTCAGAGGGGAAACCAGGAAAGGGGATAACATTTGAAATGTAAATAAAGAAAATATCTAATAAAAAGTTTCAAAAAGGACAGGAAAAAGCTTAATACCATGCATAATGGATTAAAACATTGATGCAAAGATTTTAATGTTCATTGTATACATTCACAGTAAGAGCTTCATGAAGTAGGAAGGACTGACGCTCAGCTGGCAGCATGCTTGCCTAGCATGCAAGCACACCTGGGTTTGGACCCCTCCCCCCAGCACTGCACAAACCGAGGACGATGGTTTGTGCCCATAAGCCCAGCACTTCAGAGGTGGAGGCAGGAGGATATGAAGTTTAAGGTCATCCTTGGCTACATAGTGAGTTCAAAGCTAGCCTTGGCTATATGAGATTCTATCTCAAAAGTAAAATTATTGTAAAAACGATGTCTATAAAACATTGTCCTAAAGAGGCCATGAATTTGAAAGAAAGAGGTGGGAGGCTTTATGAGAGGGTTTGGAGTGAAGAGAAAGGAGGAAAGAAGATGTAATCACATTATAATCTCAAAAACAAAACACACAGGTAAATTCTTAATCAATGCAATGCACATTGTTGCAATGTCCATAAAGCTATGTCTAGAGTTTACATGAGAAATTAATATGTTTCCTTGAAATTCATCCCCATGCCACAGATTGACCAAATGTGCTAAGCATAAGTATTAAAATGAAGCCATAAAATCCTAGCAGGACCCAGGTGGAACCAGGATAAAAGAGCAAGCATACTGAGTGCCTGGGGTGTGGAGCTGGGGCGGATCTGATTCCCACTCCTCAGATCCACCATAAAGACTGTCTGACCTACTTCAAACCTGGACGGCATGAAAGAGGGAGGGCTCCTTAGGGCATCATTACCAACTGCCAGTGTGCAGATTTAAATCCTCCAGGGCATGAAACAAGAGCCTTCATGGGAGAAAGAGAATGACTACTCAAGTTTGTGGTTCAGTAGTGTAGCAAATACGAGCTACAGACAAGTGAGTCAGGGACCTAAATATGAGTATGTTCTTTTAAAAAGTGAATAGGAAAATACAAACAGAAGGGATTTTACAGAGGCTCCCAGAGAAAACAGGCTGGCAACTGCCCTCAGCTTGGCACAGAGAAGCTTCTCTTTGCAAGTGATAGCTGATGCAGAGAGAATGAGTGACTGGTGGACACTCCGCCTTTAACAGGACACCTATACTATTCTCCCCATCCCCACAGACAGACAGACAGATAGGCAGGCAGATAGACACACTCACACAGACAGACACACATGCAGGGACAGACACACAGGGACAGACAGACATACACACAGGGACAGACAACACACACAGGGACAGACAGATACAGACACATACAGGGACAGACAGACACAGACACACACAGATACACACAAAGAGACAGACACAAACACACAGAGAGAGACAGACACAGAGAGGGAGAGAGAGACACACACAGAAAGAGAAAGATAAACAGACACACAGAGAAACAGGCAAACAGACACACACAGAGAGACACACACAGGCACAGAAACAGAAAGAGAATGACAGACATACATAGAGACACACACACAGACACACACACAGAGACACAGTGACAGATACACAGAGAGAGAGGAGAGAGAGTGTGTGTGAGGGAGAGGGAGAGAGAGAAAGAGAGAGGGAGGGGGAGGGAGGGAGACAGGCAGACAGATATAAAGAGAGAGAGACAGAGATACAGAGATGTTAGAAGATTCAGGCTAATTTAGAAAGACACTCATTCCATAGAACATGTGGTTTCGTGCTCAACCACAGTAACAATGAAAAAAATGCAGAAGGGAAGTTAGATCAGATGTCTAAATATCACGTAGGCAGTTTGCTTTAAAGCAGACGAGATGAGGGTCTTGTATACACCACAAGAGTTTACTGTGTGGACATCACTGTGGACACTGTGTGGTCACCACTGTAGGAACACTGTTGCTACAAAAGGAAAACAGTTTTAGCTGGCTGTGCTAGATATCCTCACTGTAGGTGCAGATGGTGAAGAGACAGAGGCTGCCGATGGAGATTCAGCCAGAAGCACCTTGATCAGGTTAAAATGATTAAACCACATGGCGCTCATAAAAACAAATTCTAGGGGGATTCTGACATAGCCCCCTATAAGTGAGTACTACCGTCCCTTCCTGTCCCTTTCCATGAGTGGCCTGATGAAAATTAAGAGAAAGGGCAGAAGCTCAGTCAGGCAAACAGACAGCACCAAAAGCACAACTGCTTTCAGAAAGCGAGTGTGCTGAGGGGCATGGACCGACGTTTTCAGGTTGCTGTGTGACCCTGCCATGAGCCCTCCGACTCCGCAGACTGTCATCCAGTCACATGTTCAGATGTCTCCATGATATTTTTTTAATATGATAAGGAAAATAACTGAAATTCACATTTGGCCAGTGTGATAGAGACAAGGAAATCTTGCAGGAGAAAGCCACAAGATTCCACAAGGACTCATTTAATGGAAGCCCAGATGCAGAGCCAGGATTGATGGCAAGAAAATCACACCCCTGGTAATTCACAGAAATCCTGGTGAGGGCACTGAGCTTTCTACAATCTATTATATGAGAATTTTGAGCCAATCTTATCTATAGCTTAGGAAATAGGCTGACCTCAATTTGCCATTTTGATTGTCAAAATCCCAGATTTCTATGGAGTCCCTATAAAAGAAGCTTCCAAGGTCTGTGTAATGGCAGATAAGATTGTCCCAGCTTATATTATTTAGTGAACAAGCAAGTACAGAATTATTTAGCAAGTGTTATAATTTAACATTTTAATGTATAGATAAGACATGGCTGTAAGAACTGCTAATAGTGGCTCTCTGTGGGAGGTGACGTACACAGTGATTTTTTATATTCTTTGTTCATCTCTATTTTATACACTAAAAACTGTGCTCTCTTCCTGACTCTGTGTGATGCATGAACCCTCGGCAAGGTTATCTGTACACCTATGAATCTTAGGTCAGCTTCTGAAGAAATGGTGCCCCAAATCAGGTGCCTATTTGAGAGGCTTTGACACCCTGCCAAGAAGTATTAACATAAGGGCAGAGAAAAGACCCCAGCATGATGTCTAGGGATTACTGGCTTGTAGCAACCAAAACTCTTTAAAATTCCCTTTAAAAGTGACTCTGATGTGGCTCCCTGCATTTGAAGTTGGAAAATGAGTTTAGAAACTGAGCATGCACTTGTGAATGCTAGGAAGGGTTTCAAAGCTCTGGGGACATCGTTTGGACAGGAGAGAGCTCACCTGCATGTGGGGTGCTCTGAGTCGGGCTTCTAGAACATGACTTTAGCAAGGTGGGGCATAACTATAGCCCTAGCTCCCAAGAAACAGAGACAGGAAGCTCAGAAGATCAATGTCACCCATTGCTCTAGAACAGGTTTGACACCAGTCTGGACTGCATGTGACTCTATCTTTAAAACATAAACAAGGTGTTTTTAAATATTTCTTCCTGGGCCAGGTCACTACAGGCAGCTGAAAGTCTGGATGGTTGGGTGCTCACCACAGCTCTGTCATGTGTGCTGTTTGCTGACTTGATTGTCCACCCATGCTCAGAGCATCCTCTAGTCTACCTACTAATAGGCACAGCTTGTCTATTTCTTACATGTCAGGTCCCAACCAGCAGCAGCAACCTGCATTTTCTCTGACCACACAAGATACCCGAGGAAACACTGCTAGAGCTTCCCCCCAGCCACAGGTCATATTCGCCATTGCTCCTGTCCCCTGCCACACCCTCACTCAACCATCACCATGGCATATTGGGTTTGAGCTTCACCAGTGTGTTTTAAATATGATTGGTGGGATGATTCTTTGAAGTTCAGGTTAGATCTTATACTTCCTTAGCTCAAATCTCTCCAAAGTCCATTCCTGAGTCCATCTGCCTTTTCATCCTCAGCCTTTCTTCCTTTCTTGCCAACAAGGATCTGAGGAGACCACAGAGACATGACAAGGACTGGAACGCATGTGAAACTCATGAAGAATCAGTAGAAACAAGAAATCAGTTTTATGGAAAAAAGTATGAATTTACAATCACTTGTAGTTCCTGCTTCAGAAAAGTCAACTCTTTGGGAATTTGGGGTACTGTACTCAGGTGGCATACATATACACACACACACACACACACATACAGTCATGCATACACATTCATACAAACATACACACACATGTATACACACACATATACATATATGCCCACACATGCACATACACAAACACGTGCACACACATGTAAACACACATGCATGCACACACACATACATTCATGCATACACACACATACCCATGTATACACACACGCACACACCAATTTTAAAAATAAAATAAATTTAAAAACAAATACAATGAAGACAACAATGTAGGAACTCTACAAGTGGATCTCATTTTTTCTGCTTTGTTATTTTTGGGTCCAAAGCAGCCCTCTCCCCAAATGGAAGCACTGCTGACAATGTCCTAAATGACACTCTGGGTTGGGCTTTGGGAGGAGGTCTGACTTTCTGGTAAGTATGCAGGAGATCCAGAGGGCAGAGGACACCAAAGCAAACATGGTAGGTCTTGGAGCTCTTGCCTGTGCACTGGCACACTTTGTCAGGATCAGTGAGAAGATGGAGGTAGAATGCACCATTTCCTGGCCACTGAGACTGATTCTCAAGCTGGTAGTGTGGAGCCGTATTACAGTGAGAATGAAGGCAATGATATTGGCATCTCTAAGTCCAAGGAGGGAACAGGACTTAAAGAGACAGGCAATGGGGGCTGAAGAGTCTGGCTTTAAGTGAGAAGAACCCATGGTGACTCCAGGGAGGAAAGGAGACACCGTTGTAAAGGTGGTGGTAAAGAACTGGCACAGGCTCTCTCTCCCCAAGACCCAATCCTCCAGCCTCACCTCAACTCAGCAGAACCCCAGTGGCACCCTTCCTGCCTCCCCCTGCCTCCATCTTCTGTGCATCTCAGAGATCATCACCTTCTGTCTTCCTCTACTTGTTGCTTTGTCCCAGGTCACAACCCCAGCAGGTGCCCCCTATGAACCCAAGGCTGCTCCCCACAGGGCCACAACTAGGCTGAAAGCAGTCCCACACCTCTTCTACTGCTCCTGAGATACAGTCCCCTCAATTTTATCCCCTGTCTGTGGCAGGAAACCTGCTGTGGTCTCCCATTCCTCTCAGATCCCATCCTCCACACATCACAAAGATATCCTCCAGCATTTCCTTCACCAAATCATTCCAGTATTCATCCCAGCCCCCAGAACTAGCAGGCGTTCCCTGTGAATATACCAACTGACCAGACTTTGAAAACAGGCAAAACCATCACATTCTCAGAAAATCCAGAAAGTGTGTGTGTGTGTGTGTGTGTGTGTGTGTGTGAGTGTATAAACCTAGTGCAGTGGAAACTTCCTGGAACCTATAAAAGGACTCCTAATAATGGGGAATTTGGAGTCTCCATTGACCACCTCTTATAGGTAGGTAAATTGCATCCAATTGAGATGTTGACCAAAGATGTTCCCTGGAAATCCCTAAACAACCCAAGCTGTGGCTCTCCAAAAATTGACAGGGTTGGGGCAGTTACAACAATTAAGGAACTATTGAACATGGAGAAGTAGAGCTGGTGCATACACGGAGCCTTTACCTCGACATTCAAGAGTCTTTGATGTAGGAAAGTACCTCTGAGACTACCTAAAGAGAAATGTGGACACCAACCCAGTTGACCTAAAATCTTTGCTACCTGCAGGATATGTTAGTGTAATGATGACTCAGAACTTGTGGGAGTAACCAACCAATATTTGACTTCATGCCCACCAAACAAGAAGGAACCCATATCCAACATTGTTTGGACAACCAAGAGCCAGAGCCTAGATAGCCCAGAGACCTAGGATAAACCCAAACACTATTGGCAAGAAGAAATATCAATAAAATGACCCCTAATGATATTCTGCTATACTTGTAGATCAATGCCTTATCCAGTCTTCATCCCAGCAGCAGATGGGAACAGATGCAGAGACCCACAGCCAGATATTATTCAGAAAGAGTCTAAATTGGAGGTCAAATCCCTCTGCTCACAGCACAGGGAATCCCATGGAAGAGGAGGTGGAACGATTGTTAAGAGCCAGAGGGCACCAGGAGAATAGGGTCTTCTGAACCAATTAAGTCAAGTGCAAACAAGTGCAGATGAACCAAGACAAGTGCATACGAGCACAGAGAAACTGATGCAGCAAATAAGGAGCCTACATGGGCATGCAACAGGTCCTCTTCATATGTAGTATAGCTATTAACTCAGTACTTTAGGGGATGCCTGACTATGAGAATGAGTGGGTCTCTGACTTCTTGTGCCTGCTCCAAGGATTCTTTGCTTCCTGTTGGGTTGCTGTGTCCAACTTGTATATAATAGCTTTTACTTCATCTTATTTTATTGTTTCCCGTTTCTTGGTGTATCTGGGAAGCCAGTTATTTTATAATGAGGGACAGAAAGAACGTGGATGTGGAGGGGTGGGGAGAGAGGTAGAGAGGAATTGGGGGAAGTAGAGGAAGGGGAAACTATAATCAAGATATATTCTACTGGGGGGAGAGAGAGAGACAGAGACAGAGAGACAGAGACAGAAACTGAGACAGAGACAAAAACAGCGAGAGAGAGAGAGAGAGAGAGAGAGAGAGAGAGAGAGAGAGAGAGATTAGCCCACGGTCAGAGACGTGGTGAGAGACTAGCTAGGTGTGGTTGGACACAGTCTCAATCTGAGGGCATCCCCAAGGGATCAAGACTTGTCAGAGAGATGCCCAGGATCACAGAGGAGAGGTGGACTGTCTGCAGGCTGAGGCACCCAGGAAGGCAGAGGAAAGCTATTTAGAGTTACAACCTGAGCTAGTGAGTGAGACAGACAGAGCAGGCAGCTCCAAGGGGACAGCCTCTCCAGAGTCTGAGGCAAGCAGGTAGAGCAGTAAGGGAGAGAAGCAGCAAGAGACACATTCTAGATTTGGGGCTGATACAGTGTGTGGCAGAGGCCAGTGTAGGAAAGTCATCCATTTCCAAGGAAGGTCTAATTGGCATTTTGGTTTGGGTAGGAGGAACTGGGCTTTGTGGGATCCAAAATGACCCTCCTGGTTTTGCTACCACATGTAAACACGGGTGCAGGAAAGCAAAACTAGACCAATGTTGTGAGGAGACTCAAACTGCCAGGTTAGCTCAGAGGCGGCGAGAACAGGAATACATGGGAGACGCTTTGCCAGGTTTAAGGGCACAGGGAGCTGGGGTGGTGCCTGAGCCCGAATGGGCAGAGCTGGAAAGAGCTTGTTCGAGTTCACCAGGCTCCTTGCTGGAGGTAGTGGCTGTATGGAGTGGATCAGGGAAGCGAGGGCTTTTCCTGACACACAGAAATGGCACAAGATTTCTGAAGAATGCTGAGTTTAGGCAGAAGTTCTTCTGTTTATCCCGTCAGAGTCCAGTCCAAGCTGAGCCCACACTGTCATTTAAGACAATGTCCGCCATGGCACCCTTTGGGGACCAGTTTTGGACCCAATAATTATCACTGAATGAATGAAGTGCTAGTGCAGGGTCTAGTCCACCATCCCAGCTACTAGGAATCACTGTCTCTGAGACTTCAACATTCTCCCTGATGCCCATGAAGTTCAGGAGTCATTGACTGTGAGTCTACTGCAGCCTCACAGGCTTGGGAAAAGGAGCAGCTGCAGTTCCTATGTTCAGCTAGTATTCCAAAAAAGAGAATGTAACTTGAGGCAAAGCTAAGCTATGAACTGCAAGCTGGGAAATGCGCCCTTGTATTTCACACACAGCCATGCTCTGACTCAGGGGAGTTTCTAGATATTCAACATTGCTGGGGAGTCAATGCTCAATATCATTTGCATGAGAGTTAAGAGATGGAAGATGTTTAATTTATATTCTTCTCCCGCGCTCTAGTCTTGAAAAGGTAGTTTCTATTTTTTCCAATTCCTAACATTGCAGCATGACAGAGGTGTGACCTCCTTCAGGGTGTCATGAGGACTACATGTGTTGGGTCTGAGTTCTTTACCGAGTATCACATAAGATTGTTTTCACATATCAGGCCACGCATGTGCTTTTAGATAGAGTTGATGAAAAGCACCTTTTCACTTGCCACAGTTCCCTTGAGGTTAATCCAGGGCAGGAGCCTGGAAGCTGGAGCTGATTCAGAGGCCATGGAGGGTGCTGCTTCCTGGTTACTTCACACGGCTTGCTCACCCTGCTTTCTTGTAGAACCCAGGATCATCACCACGGGCTGGGCCCTCCCAACTGATCACTAATTGAGAATATGTGTTACAGCTGGATCTCATGGAGGCATTTCCTCAACTGAGGTTCCTTCCTCTCTGACTGATGGCTCTAGCATGTGTCAGGTTGACACACAAATCCAGTTAGGACAATTCCATACAGCAGGATCTGTTGTTATGGCTGAATAATATCTCATGATGTTTGAGGGGGGTGTCACACTGTGTCCACGTGTTGACAGACACCTTGGTGAATCATCATCTTTGGAGTTGTGATGAGCACAGCGGTGCAAACTGGAGGAGGGACTTTTGTTATATTTCCTCTGGGAATGCATCCACATGCAGGTAGCTGAACCGTGCAGTAGTTCTATTTCTAGTCTTTGAGGACCAAGATACCATTCCTTCTCCATGGTGATGATGCTAATTACAGACCCAGCATCAGTGATAAGAATCCTCTTCCTTGAACTGCTTCAGCAGAATATGTCCATTCTTTCTCTTTAACAATATTCATTCTGACTGTTTGCATTCACACTTTCTCGGTGGCTTGTAAGACTGAGTGCTGTCCCTTTAGGGACCTTTTGATCATTTGCATCTTCTTTTGAGATATAGCCCAGGTTCTCTCTCATACCCGGAACCTAAACATATTGTCCTCAGAGGAGAGAAGAGAAGTGAGGAGTGGTAACTCGAGAGCACAGAGGAAGCTGGTGAGCAGCAGGTGACAGGATGGACCGGAGCAGAACAATATGGTGATGTGCTTTAGAACACAGTGCAAGACATGCTCGGTCTCGAAACAAAGAGATGCCAGGACCAGAAATTCTTTTTTTTTTATATTTTTATTTTCTATATAATTTGTTTACATTCAAAATGATTTCCCCTTTCCCAGATCCCCGCTCCCCATATGTCCCATAAACCTTCTTCTCTCCATCCATTCTCCAATCACCTCCCTCCTTTTTCTCTGTCCTTATATTCCCGTCCAATGCTAGATCAATCCTTTCCAGGATCATGACCCACTCCATACTTCTTCATGGGAGTCATTTGTTATGTGATTTGTGCCTTGGGTATTCAGGGCTTCTGGGCTAATTAATATCCACTTATCAGAGATTGCATTCCATGTGTATTCTTTTGTGATTGGGTTACTTCACTTAGGATGATATTTTCCAGATCAAACCATTTGCCTAAACATTTTGTGAATTCATTGTTTCTAATTGCCGAGTAGTATTCCATTGTGTAAATATGCCACATTTTCTGTATTCATTCTTCCTTTGAAGGGCATCTGGGTTCTTTCCAGCTTCTGGCTATTATAATTAAGGCTGATATGAACATAATGGAGCATGTGTCTTTATTGCATGCTGGGGAATCCTTTGGGTATATGCCCAGGAGTGGTATAGCAGGGTCCTCCGGAAGTGTCATGTCCAGTTTTCTGAGGAACCACCAGACTGATTTCCAAAGTGGTTGTACCATCTTACAGCCCCATCAGCAGTGGAGGAGTGTTCCTCTTTCTCCACATCCTTGCCAACACCTGCTGTCTCCTGAGTTTTTGACCTTAGCCATTCTGACTGGTGTAAGGTGAAATCTCAGGGTTGTTTTGATTTGCATTTCCCTAATGACTAATGATGTTGAGCACTTCTTAAGGTGCCTCTCGGCCATCCGAATTTCTTCAGGTGAAAATTCTTTGTTTAGATCTGTACCCCATTTTTAATAGGGTTATTTGGTTCCCTGGGGTCTAACTTCTTGAGTTCTTTGTATATATTAGATATTAGCCCTCTATCAGATGTAGGGTTGGTGAATATCCTTTCCCAATTTGATGGTTGCCATTTTGTCCTTTTATTGGTGATCTGTTCAGGAACTTTTCCCCCGTGCCCATGTCCTCTAGGGTCTTCCCCAGTTTCTTTTCTATTAGTTTCAGTGTGTCTGGTTTTACATGGAGGTCTTTGATCCATTTGGAGTGAAGTTTAGTACATGTAGATAAGAAGGGATCAATTCACATTCTTCTGCATGCTGACCTCCAATTGAACCAGCACCATTTGTTGAAAAGGCTATCTTTTTTCCACTGGATGTTTTTGGCTCCTTTGTCGAAGATCAAGTGACCATAGGTGTATGGATTAATTTCTGGGTCTTCAATTCTATTCCATTGGTCCACTTGTCTGTCACTGTGCCAATACCATGCAGTTTTTAACACTATTGCTCTGTAGTATTGCTTGAAGTCAGGGATACTGATTCCCCCAGAATTTCTTTTGTTGTTGAGAATAGTTTTAGCTATACTGGTTTTTTTTGTTATTCCAGGTGAATTTGAGAATTGCTTTTTCTAACTCTGTGAAGAACTGAGTTGGGATTTTGATGGGAATTGCATTGAATCTGTAGATTGCTTTTGGCAAGATGGCCATTTTAACTATATTAATCCTGCCAATCCACAAGCATGGCAGATTTTTCCATTTTCTGGGGTCTTCTTCAATTTCCTTCTTCAGAGAACTGAAGTTCTTGTCATATAGATCTTTCACTTGTTTGGTTAGAGTCACACCAAGACACTTTATATTGTTTGTGGCTATTGTGAAGGGTGTCATTTCCCTAACTTCTTTCTCAGCCTGCTTATCCTTTGAGTATAGGAAGGCAACTGATTTGCTTGAGTTGATTTTATAATCAGCCACTTTGCTGAAGTTGTTTATCAGCTGCAGGAGTTCTCTGGTGGAGGTTTTTGGGTCACTTACGTAGACTATCATGTCATCTGCAAATAGTGATAATTTGACTTCTTCCTTTCCAATTTGTATCCCCTTGACCTCCTTATGTTGTCTAATTGCTCTAGCTAGAATTTCATGTACTATATTGAAAAGATATGGAGAGGACAGCCTTGTCTAGTCCCTAATTTTAGTGGGATTGTTTCAAGTTTCTCTCCATTTAGTTTGATGTTGGTTACCGGTTTGTTGCTTTAACGATGTTTAGGTACTTGAATTCCTGTTCTTTCCAAGACTTTTAGCATGAAAGGATGCTGAATTTTGTCAAATGCTTTTTCTGCATCTAGTGAGATGATCATATGGTTTTTTTCTTTGAGTTTGTTTACGTAGTGGATAGCGTTGATGTATTTCCTTATATTGAACCATCCCTGCATCCCTGGGATGAAGCCTACTTGATCATGGTAGATGATCGTTTTGATGTGTTCTCGGATTCGTTTGGCAAGAATTTTATTAAGTATTTTGCATCAATATTCATAAGAGAAATTGGCCTGAAGTTCTCTTTCTTTGTTGGATCTTTGTGTGGTTTTGGTATCAGCATAATTGTGGCTTCATAGAACGAGTTGGGCAGAGTTCCTTCTGTTTCTATTTTGTGGAATAGTTTGAAGAGTATTGGTGTTAGGTCTTCTATGAAGGTCTGATAGAATTCTGCACTGAAGCCATCTGGTCCCGTGCTTTTTTTTTGGTTGAGAGACTTTCTATGACCCTTTTTATTTCTTCAGGTGTTATGGGACTGTTTAGTTGATCTATTTGATCCTGATTTAGTTTTGGTGTCGGATATCTGTCTAGGAAACTGTCCATTTCCTCCAGATTCTCCAGTTCTGTTGAGTATAGGCTTTTGTAGTAGGATCTAATGATTTTTTGAATTTCCTCAGTTTCTGTGGTTATATCTCCCTTTTCATTTCTAAGTTTGTTAATCTGGATACTGTCTCTGTGCCCTTTGGTTAGTCTGGCTAAGGGTTTATCTATCTTGTTGATTTTCTCAAAGAACCAGCTCCTGGTTTTGTTGATTCTTTGTATGGTTCTCTTTGTTTCTACTTGATTGATTTCGGCCATGAGTTTGATGATTTCCTGCCTTCTACTCCTCCTGGGTGAATTAGCTTCTTTTTGTTCCAGGGCTTTCAGGCGTGTCATTAAGCTGTTAGTGTATGCTCTCTCCATTTTCTTTTTGGAGGCACTCAGGACTATGAGTTTTCCTCTTAGTACTGCTTTCATTGTGTCCCATAGATTTGGGTATGTTGTGTCTTCATTTTCATTAAGTTCTAAAAAGTCTTTAATTTCTTTCTTTATTTCTTCCTTGACCAAGGTATCATTGAGTAGAATATTGTTCAGTTTCCACGTGTATGTGGGTTTTCTGCTGTTTTTGTTGCTATTGAAGACCACTTTTACTCCATAGTGATCTAATAGGAGGCATGGGATTAGTTCGATCTTCTTATATTTGTTGAGGTCTGTCTTGTGACCAATTATATGGTTGATTTTGAAGAAGGTACCATAAGGTGCTGAGAAAAAGGTATATTCTTTTGCTTTAGGATAGAATGTTATATATATATATATATATATATATATATATATATATATATATATGTGTGTGTGTGTGTGTGTGTGTGTGTGTGTGTGTGTGTGTGTGTGTGTGTATGTGTGTGTGTGTGTGTGTGTGTGTGTGTGTGTGTGTGTGTGTTAAATCTAATTCGTCCAAAGCTTCAATTAGTTTCATTGTGTCCCTGTTCAGTTTCTGTTTTCCTGATTGGTCCACTGAGGAAAGTGCAGTGTTGAAGTCACCCACAATTATTGTGTTAGGTGCAATGTGTGTTTTGAGCTTTAATAAAGTTTCTTTTATGAATGAGGGTGCCCTTGCATTTGGAGCATAGATGTTCAGGATTGAGAGTTCTTCTTGTTGTATTTTTCCTTTGACCAGCAAGAAGTGTCCCTCAGAGTCTCTTTTGATGACTTTGGGTTGAAAGTCAATTTTATCTGATATTAGAATGGCTACTCCAGCTTGTTTCCTGAGACCATTTGCTTGTAAAATTGTCTTCCAGCCTTTTACTCTAATGTAGTGTTTGTCTTTGACCCTGAGGTGTGTTTCCTGTATGCAGCAACATGTAGGGTCCTGTTTACGTATCCAGTCGGTTAGTCTATGTCTTTTTATTGGGGCATTGAGTCCATTGATGTTAAGATATAGTAAGGAATAGTGATTGTTACTTCCTGTCATTTTTGATGTTATTTTTTAAATTTGATTGGTTAACTTCTTTTGGGTTTGATGAGAGAAGGTTACTATCTTGCTTTTTCCAGGGTGAAGTTTCCCTCCTTGTATTGGTGTTTTCCTCCTCTTATCCTTTGTAGGGCTGGGTTTGTGGATAGATATTGGGTAAATTTGGTTTTGTCATGGAATATCTTAGTTTCTCCATCTATGGTGATTGAGAGTTTTGCTGGGTAGAGTAGTTTTGGCTGGCATTTGTGTTCTCTTAGAGTCTCCATGAGATCTGCCCAGGATCTTCTAGCTTTCATAGTCTCAGGTGAGAAGTCTGCTGTGTTCTGATAGGTCTTCTACTTGGCCTTTTTCTCTTACTGCCTTTAATATTCTTTCTTTGTTTAGTACATTTGGGGTTTTGATTATTATGTGACAGGAGGTATTTCTGGTACAGTCTGTTTGGAGTTCTATAGGCTTCTTGTATATTCATGGGCATCTCTCTCTTTAGGTTAGGGAAGTTTTCTTCCATAATTTTATTGAAGATATTTGCTGGCCCTTTAAGTTGTAAATCCTCACTCTCATCTATGCCTATAATCCTTAGGTTTGGTCTTCTCATTGTGTCCTGGATTTCCTGGATATTTTGGGTTACAAGCTTTTTGCATTATGCATTTTCTTTAACTGTTGAGTCCATGGTTTCTATGGTATCTTCAGCATCTGAGATTCTTTCTTCTATCTCTTATATTCTGTTGTTGATATTTGCATCTATGCCCCCTGATTTCTTCCTAAGGTTTTCTATCTCCAAGGTTGTCTCCCTTTGAGTTTTCTTCGTTGTTTCTACTTCTGATTTTAGATCCTGGATGGTTTTGCTTAGCTCCTTCACTTGCTTGTTTGTGTTTTCCTGTAACTCTTTAAGAGATTTTTTGTGTTTCCTCTTTCATGACCTCAGCCTTTTGACCAAAGTTCTCCTGTAGTTCTTTAAGTGATATTTCTGTTTCCTCCTTATTGGCTTTTGTATTCTCCTGAATTTCTTTCAATGATTTTTGTGTTTCCCTTGTAAGGGCTTCTAACTTTTGATCCATTTTCTCCTGAATTTCTTTAAGTATGTCCTTCATGTGTTCCTGTACCAGCATCATGACCAGTGATTTTAAATCCAAATCTTGTTTTACTGGTGTGATGGGGTATCCAAGACATGCTGTTAAAGGAGAATTGGGTTCAGATGCTGCCATATTGCCTTGATTTCTGTTAGTGATGTTCCTGCGTTTGCCTTTTGCCATCTAGTTCTCACTGGTGTTAGTTGGTCTTGTCAATGCTGGACTCACCAGTGCAAGCTGCCTCTTCCCAGGTGGCCTCTGGTGCACAGCTGACCTCCTGCACTGCCTGGAGACAGGGTGCTGTGACCCAGGCTGTTCAGATCCTGAAGTAGACACCTGAAGGCTCCCGCAGGGGCCTGATGGACTCACCAGAGCACAGTGACTCCTCCCAGCCAGCCTCCTGGATGCCCCTCCTGCTTCTTGCACGACCTGGAGATGTGGCGTTGCAGCCCAGGCTTTTCTGGATCCCTAAGCTGAGATCTGAAGGCTCCTGCCAGAGGCCTCAGGACTGGAACCTAAGCTCCGTGCTGGAGCAAGCTGTGCGCTCCCAGTCTGCTTCCGGGTGCACACCAGGCCTCTTGCACTTCCTGGAGACCGAGTGCTGTGGCCCAGGCTGTTCAGATCCCAAAGCAGACACCTGAAGTCTCCTGCAGGGTCCTGCTGGACTCACCAGAGCACACTGACTCCTCCCAGCTGGCCTCCTGGGTGCCCCCAGAAGTTGTCTTTCTATCCCTAGCATCTGTCCTTATCACTTTCCACCATTCCTAATCATTATAAGTTAAATTCTTTGTGCCCCCTACTTAATTTACAGGTTACTGCTGCTACTGAAATGGGTCTGTCATTTTATTAGATACATTTTCGGGGATCATTTTTGTTGGTCCTGGAGTTCTGTAACAACTCTCTCTCTGCCGTCTATAGGAAGATGGTACTTTAGAAGCACAGACTAAAGCCTCACCACATCGAAAGGTTTCTAATATTCTGATCTTGGACTCCCTTCAGGTCAATGATAAAATAAACTTCTGTTCTTTAGGTCACTTAGTCTGAGGTACTGAGTTAGTCAGGTCTTCTATTCCTGCACAAACATCAGGACCAAGAAGCAAGTTGGGGAGAAAAGGGTTTATTCAGCTTACACCTTCCACATTGCTGTTGATCACCAAAGGAACTCAGGACTGGAACTCAAGCAGGTCCAAGGGGTGGATTGTAGTGGCTATTCCTGGTTGTCAACTTGACTATATCTAAAATTAACTACCATCCAGAATTGGAATGCTCACCTATGATCCTAATCGGGAGACTCAGAGATACAAGTTTCTCACCTGGATCTTGGCATGGAGATCTTGAAAGCATAGTGGCTATGAATTCTAGAAGATTAAGACAAGGAGATCTCCAAGTTCAAGATCATCTGGGATTAACGGTGCAGTGGCACATGCCTTTAATCTGGGCCACACCCTCTGCTGGAGACCTACACAAGGACATTGGAAGAAGAAAGACTCACTTACTCTTCCTTGCCCACTTGCCTCCTTGGACTGAGCAACTGCTAGATCCTTGGACTTCCATCCACAGCTGCTGCTGACCATTGTTGGGGAGTTGGACTACAAGCTGTAAGTCATGGAAAATTTTCCTAACTATATAGAGACTACCCATATGTTCTGTGACTCTAGAGAACCCTGATTAATACAGGTACTTTTCATGGTAGCCCTACAAGATGAACACAGCAACACACGTCTACTAAAAAAACTAAGCTGTGAATTAACATGGACTTTCACTGTGCATGAAGCCTGAACACAGATGACTTTCTGAATTGTCTTCTGTTTGGCTCTCACTGGGCATTCAAG
Source organism: Apodemus sylvaticus (assembly GCF_947179515.1). Classification (NCBI taxonomy): domain Eukaryota; kingdom Metazoa; phylum Chordata; class Mammalia; order Rodentia; family Muridae; genus Apodemus; species Apodemus sylvaticus. The sequence goes on along the minus strand of NC_067489.1, from coordinate 5,748,863 downwards.
GACCCTCAGGGGAAAGGGTTAAGCAATGTTTAGCCAGTATGTATACTTAGCTCTTTTTACCTCCCAAGACTTATTAGTACTCTGGGTATCAATTCACCAAGAATGAATAATACTTTAAATGACATCAGCTTCCGCCAACATGAAGAGGTTACTATGGTGATGGAGCAAGTTCTTCAGAGCACAAAACAAATACCATGCTTGATATATTAGTCATCCAGGGAGAGCAGCGGCAGGAGAGCTGCAGCATTCACTCCGTGAATGACTGTCTATGCAGAGTCCGTGTCAGCAATTCTGCCTTGCTTTTCTGAATATCAAATCTGGGATGGTTGTACTGGGAACCTTGGCAGATTTACAAAAGTGTTAACACTCATATTCAGAGACTTTTTGTTTGTTGTTTTTGTTTGCTTTTCTACTTTATTTCTTGGGGTTCATATTTTTTAACAAGTTCACGGGGGTTCTCTGCTCAAATGCCAAAAGGAACACCCTCCCCAGGGCTCCTTCCCCATTCGACTGTAGACTCAGTGAATTCCCTCTCTGACCATTTAGACTTACATTATCCTGATGCTAATTCCAGTTGATGTTTTTAGTGTAAGTCATTGCCCTTGCGTGTTTCCTTGATATTTTTATGGACACAATTGAGATAGTAAGGCTCCTTTTACTTACAGATTTCTCTGATTAATCTTGTACAGAAAGGCTTCAAAACAGCAAAGAGAAAGATGAAGGACCATCAAGACTGCAAGAGCCAATTCTGTCATCTAGGGCAAGGAGACTTGGTTTGAGCACATGAAAGAGAATCCACCTCGTCAGGAGCTGATGACTTGAGAAAGGAGGAATCCTGGAGAAAAGAACCAACCCTCAGCAGCATCCCTAAAACCTAACTCTGCCACCACAACAAGCACTCCTGCCTCAGCTGTATTATGCTGGTTGTGATGGTTTATATATATGCTCAGCCCAGGACTGGCACTATTAGAATGTGTGGCCCTGTTGAGGTAGTTGTGGCCTTGTTGGAATAAGTGTGCCACTGTGGGCGTGTACTTTAAGAACCTCATCTTAGCTGCCTGGAAGCCAATATTGTGCTAGCAGCCTTCAGATAAAGATGTAGAACTCTCAGGTCCTTCTGCGCCATGCCTGCCTGGATGCTGCCATGCTTCCTGCATTGATGATAATGGACTGAACCTCTGAATCTGTAAGCCAGTCCCAGTTAAATGTCCTTATACGAATTGACTTGTTCATGGTGTCTATTCACAGCAGTAAAACCCTAACTGAGACACTGGTGTACATAGAAAACCCTTCCTTGGCATCTCAATTTTGACATGAACCATGGTGTTCTATAGGAAGCAGCAGTAACTGTGGCATAACTCCAGCCACTGAACCTGCTTCAGTTTGGAGGGTGTGGTTAAAGCTTAGCTTTTCTTACTGTCAGAACTTCCCTTCAGGGAAGAGAGAGTCACAAGCAACAGATCCTTACACATCTTGATTCTTCTTCTTTGTGCTGTTTATGGAATCTATGACAAGGCCATTCTCCTCTCCCAGGATGCTGAGTCCAGGCCACCACACACAGGCTCCAGGTAACTATGGAAGTCCTTACTTACAGAGGACTGTAGCGACTTTTGTCTCAGGTTTGTTTCTTTGTTTGTTTGTTTACTTTCTTTTTGGGGGATTTTGGTTTTTTCAAGACAGGGTTTCTCTGTATAGCCATGGATGTCCTGGAACTCACTCTGTAGACCAGGCTAGCCTCGAACTCAGAAGTCCGCCTGCCTCAGCCTCGCAGAGTGCTGGGATTACAGGCGTGTGCCACCACCACCCGGTGTTTGTTTACTTTCTGGTGGGTAAAATGGAGTGGAGTTTAAACTCAGTTCTTTACTGACAATTCTTATTTTTTTTCTTGCTTAAGTTGGTTTTATTAAATGTATTAAAACAATCCATGTATACATGAGATTATCTGACTAAACCGAATGTCATAATTGACTTCCATTCTTTCAGGTTTTTCTTCATTACTTGGATAAATAGTGAATGTCTATGAGGTAAACAAACTCTTTTGTTGTAGTGTGTGCCTGAGAGGAGAGGAGAGGAAGAAACATAAAAAGTACAGCTGTCAGGGTGTGTGTCTCCACGGTGTGTGTCTCCACTGTGTGGGGCTCCATGGTGTGGGGCAGGGTGTGTGTCTCCATGGTGTGTGTTTCCACGGTGTGGGGCTCCACAGTGTGGGGCTCCACGGTGTGGGGCTCCACAGTGCGAATCTCCATGGTGTGTGTCTCCATGGTGTGTGTCTCCACGGTGTGGGGCTCCATGATCTGCATCTCCAGCGGAACTGAAAGGCTCCTCACAGGCTCAGGGGTTTGGACACCTAGTCTAGCTTTCTCTTATTATTATTTTGATATATTCATATACTGTGTTTTGATTAAATCTACCCTCTCTCCTCCCCTCTAAGTTCTCTCCTCATCCCTCTCCACTTTTCTTTCCCAAACTCATGAACTCTCTTTATTAAAACCCCTTTAATGCTCCTAGTATTTTAGTGAGTGTAAGGCCTATCAGGGATTACGTACACAAAGAAAACTGGTTCTCTTTCCCCAGCAGCCATCAACTGCCAACTGTTCCTCAGGGAACGTGGGAGAATAGACATGTTGGGATTTTGTCTGGCTTAATCTTGTCCATGTAGCCACAGCTCCTGTGAGTTCATACATGCAATGGACCGGTGATATCTGGAAAACACCGGCTCATAGCTGACCTCCCCGACACACAATCTTTCTGTCTCCCTTTATCCCATGATCACTGAGTCTTGAAAGAGGTGATCAGATATATGAGTCTCATTTAGGGCTGAACTTTCTACAATCTCTTACTCTCTGTATATTGCCAGTCAAGCTCTTTTAGGAGGGTGTGGGGCCTGGTTTGCAGATGTAGGTCCCTGGCAGAGGCCTTTGAGGGTTAAAGCTCAACCTTGCTCTTAACTCCATTCTCCCTGCTTTCTGGTTTACAAAGATGTAGAAAACAGCAACCACAGGTGCCACAGCAGTGCCAGTAACAATGCCACAATGCCTTGATGGACCAGAGCCCCCCTAAACCTGTTCACCAACATGTATCTATCCTCCTGTAGCTGTTGTAATAGTTTCTGTCTGGTATTTCGTCTCAGAATGGGGAAATCCCCCAGCTGGTGCTCACCTCAATAAGAACTGGAGGAAGAAGGCTTCACAGAGAGATGGGCACACAGATCTGCTCAGGGTAGGTGGTTAGGCCAACTTATGCACCTAGAGAATCACACTGTGAAATGTTTTATATTTCTCAATGAAGGATGCATTTCATTTGTCTGGTCTAGTATTTGTTTTCAGAAATGGTTTCTGATATATATAGTATGGTGTCTACAAAAGGAGGTTCAAAACAGCAGCTACTTAGCTTCTTTTTCTGTTCAAAATTATTCACTAGAAGAGATCTAAGCAAAGATGAACCACCGACTGAGAACCCAGAGAGGCCCCAACTCTCCTCCTCTGTGAGGTGCGGCACACGGTGTATACAACTATGTGTATGACCCAACCATAGGTCCTGTCCTGGTTTCTTATATGTGAGTAACAGGTCTGGAGCCATGGTTCTACCCTACCTCTCAAGCTTATCCAGTCATGCCTGGTGCTGAATCACTTGAGTGGTATCTGGGACCTATGGGGACAACATGGAGGGAAGCTGCAACTATCTGGGTAACTAACGGTCATGTCTATACTCCCTTTCTTCTAGCATGATGCAAAGCTTGGTTGTCTAGCAAGCTTCATTGCTGTAAGCAATTTATGTTCATGCTGTGGAGGAATTCTGGGAAAACCAAATTTCTGATTGTGGCTTTGCAGGTATGTCTGAAGACAGTGACAGTATACTCATATACATAAATAAATCTTTAAACATATAATATGAATTATAAATATATTAGAAATATATATGAATTATGGCTCCATACCCCAGAAGTAATATAAGCCTTTTTATGCTCCTTGAAAATAATTCTCTTAGGCTATCAAGGTAAATTTTCCTACCTTCAAATACATCATGAAATGTTTCCTGTGTCTTTAATATTCATCAAGAAAATAACTTTCTCTGTTTTAATGACTTGCTTAACTGTGCTGAATGTTATCCCATCAAACAAAAGCACCAAAATATATCATTTGACATTTCTGCTGTTTCTAAGTTTGGGGAATGGCAATGGGTTTGAGGCCTTTGCATGTAAAGCTACATGTGCCTCCTTGGGGTAAATTAAAAATGTGGTTACTGAGGTAAAAAGACATAAAGGTTTCAAATGCACTCAAATGAATCACCAAATTGTTTTACAAAGGTCATCCAAGCTCATGTTCCCACAGGGGAACCAACCTGAAATGCCTTTGCCAGCTCCTTCCCAGGGACTGGTCTGATGAAAATGTTCAAGTGTGAAGGACAGTGACATCATTGTAGAAGGAGATGATATCTCTCTGTACCAGAAATTTAGCCAGTGGGCAAGGTGAAGCTCACTCATGACTCCCTGAACAAGACATTCAGGACACAATATATGGCTGAATGAAGTCCAACTAAGACTCTTCCTGGGAACTTAGAGAAAACACATCAAAATACAACACAGGAGGTGAGCATGGATATCATAGAACCAGGCCACACAGGAGGTAAGCATAGATGTCATAAGCCAGGCTACACAGGAGATGAGCATGGATATCATAGAACCAGGCTACACAGGAGGTGAGCATAGATGTCAAAGAGCCAGGCTACACAGGAGGTGAGCATGAATAGACAGAGCCAGGCTACACAGGAGGTGAGCATAGATGTCATAGAACCAGGCTACACAGGAGGTGAGCATGGATATCATAGAACCAGGCTACACAGGAGATGAGCATAGATGTCAAAGAGCCAGGCTACACAGGAGATGAGTATGGATAGACGGAGCCAGGCTACACAGGAGGTGAGCATGGATAGACAGAGCCAGGCTACACAGGAGATGAGCATGGATAGACGGAGCCAGGCTACACAGGAGGTGAGCATGGATAGACAGAGCCAGGCTACACAGGAGGTGAGCATGGATAGACAGAGCCAGGATGCCATCCTTATCCATAGCTCTAAAGAGTTTGGCATGAAAATGTTCAGAAATAACATAGAACTGTTACAGGACAGTCATGCTCTGCAGGGTCATCCAGAGATGCTTTGAAATGTGCAGCAGAATTTGTACAAGGATTTGTAAATACTGCATCGTCTAAGTAAAGAATTAATGCCTGCTGTTATTCTGGCAATTCCTGGAATCCCATCCCTGGAAGATGCCAGAAATGAATATATTGAAATTTGAGGGATGCAGAGAGATCATTGGTGGATAAAATGCTCACCATGGAAGTACAAGGACCTGAACTCACAGCCCAGGTGAACAGGTAGATGAGGCAGCTTGCTTGTGCTCCTGGGGTGCCAGCCAGTCAGATGGGAAGCTATCAGGAGTGTCGAGGTCAGGGGCCAGCCAGTCCCTGTGCGCAGTGCTGAACCATCCGAGACCCTATTTCTAAAAGAATGGAAGATGGGGACTGACCCCTGGGATGGTCCTCTCATTTTCACAAATGTGCTATGACATGTGCTCAGACCCACGGACATGAGCATGTCATACATACATGATTTAAAACATATACATTTTTTAAAAGAAATTCCAAAGGTAGATGAAATGTGACAGAGAAGGCAAGCCAAACATTGAGCTCTGACTTCTTTGATTTCTCCTTTGTTTGTTTTTAATGGCTGCAACCATAACCAGGGATGGCTGGTCTCAGCATGGATTTCCACCATCTACAGGGAGAAGGGGAGGGAGGGAAGGGGGCAGAAAGGAGAGAGGGGGAAGGGAGAGAGAGAAGGAGAGAGGGGATGGGAGAGAACATCTTCATATAACTTTGACCTGCACCGACCCTCAGAAGACAGAATGGCAGGAGAACATACTGTAGGTCATGGTAGTGCCATGGTTTCCATGTCTTCTCCCTCAAAAGCCCTTGGTAAATTTGGTTTCCATAGAAATAGCATTGAGAAAGAGAGTCTTCTGGAGGCGATGATCAAGCTGCTTCAGAAGGGGATCAATGCTATTGTCATAGGATGCCTCTGTCCTTGCCCTTTGACCTCCATCATAAGATGAAGGATAGGAAGACTGCTCCAGAGCCTTGGCTGTGGACTGTGAGCCTCAGAACCGTGAGCCTTAGACCCGTGAGTGACAAGCTTGATGACCATGTGTTACCCCATCTGGAAAGTGGATCAAGGCCTGTAGATAGCACCATGACAAGGTCCTGTCTCTACAGGGCCATCTTTTGCCAGCGCACTCCCAGAAGGTCCTTCCTGTTGTGAATTTCATCTGTCACTTTGCACTATGAATCAAATCAAGATTAAAGATACTTGTTGCTGTTGGGTTTTTTTTAAATAATATCTTCTTTTTGTGATTAATTTTGAGTTGAATGCTTATGTTATCTGGAAAATTTTCCACCAAAATTAACTAGTTTTGTGATTCTGTAAACAAAGTTCCCAGTGTAGCATCAACATAGGGAGAGGGTTTAAATGCACGCGAGGACTGAAAGCCACGGGATCACAGAGAAGCAAGCAAAGAAAAGGATGGTAGTAATTCATTTATTTTCTTACCTTAACATAATGAAGTACTGAGCACTATGTAAAGCATTTGGCACAAAGATAAAATGTCTAAAGCAGTGGTTCTCAACCTATAGGGATCACATATCAAATGTACTGCATATTAGATATTTACATTATGATTCGTAACAGCAGCAAATTTACAATTGTGAGGTAGCAATGAAATAATTGTATGGCTGTGGTCACTACAGCATGAGGAACTATATTAACAGTCACCGCATTAGGAGGGTCAAGAAAGGCTTTTCTTTTCTGGAGGAACCTGAGCGTCAGAGAACAGCCCTGTGGTAAGGTGCTGTGGTAAGATGAGGTCTGATGCACACTGACAGGAACAGTCAGCTGTGTGATGCATGCTGGGAATTGCATGAGGAGGAGGCTTCCCGCAATTCTGAGTCCAGAGAAACAGATGGAGGACATAGATCTTGGGAAATGAAGTGGAAAGTGGAGAATCTGGGACAATTGTCACTTTTAACTTTTTGGACTTGAGGTCTGGTGTAGATGCCAGGCACCAGCAGAAAAGTCCAATCTAAATAGCTGAACAGTTTTCAAGAGAAAAAGTAAAAACTGCATTTCTCAGACTATATAACTCAAGGCTAGAATAAGTCTGCTTGACTTAGGAACATTAAGAAATTTAATGGAAAATCATTAGAGGGGAAAAGTGAAATGGAAATCATTATTTAGGACTAGAGAGTTGACTCAGCGGATAAGGAAACATGTTGCTCCCATAGAGGACCTGAGTTCAAATCCCAGTACCCATGTCAGGCAGTTTACAACCACTTAAAGCTCCAGGACCAGGAGATCTGATATTCTCCTCTGTTCTCAGCAGACATCTTCACACACATGGTGCACAGACACACATGTAAGTTCATACACATGCATATTAATAAAAATATAGTGTCATTTTAAAGAAAACAGAAAAATAGCCGGGCGTGGTGGTGAATGTCTTTAATCCCAGCACTTGGGAAGCAGAGGCAGGTGGATTTCTGAGTTCGAGGCCAGCCTGATCTACAGAGTGAGTTCCAGGACAGCCAGGGCTACACAGAGAAATCCTGTCTCGGAAAAAAAAAGGAAACAGAGAAATCATTTTTCTGTAATTTATGGCCACAGAAAAGATCACTACTGGGTGCTCTGAAATAAACAATTTTGTGAGCTTCGTGATCGTGAGGGTTGCCAGCTGTGATGATTGCCAAGGTCATCCCCCTTAGAGAGGTACAAATCTCCATATACCCTCACAGAGGAAAGAGGCAAGGTAATCACTGAGATTATAACAACATAAAATGAGTTAAAATAAGTGTACATGTGTGTACATAAAGTGTGTACATGTGCACACACAAGTGTACATGTGTGTACATGCATGTGCACATGTATGCACGTGTGTGCGCACATGTGTGCATGTATGCATGTGTGTGCTTGCAAGTGTGCACACGTATGCAGACAGATGGAAAGATCAAGTAAGCAGTTTTCAGAGTTGATGTGAACATACATAGGAAATTATGTAGCTATCAAACAAATGGGTGTAAATGAATAAGACAATCAGGTATCCTCTGACTGGGAAACTCCTTTATCTTTGGCCAAGAGTGGAGGATGTGTTCACCTTCCCAGCACATGAGTGTGAAAGGCTAGCTCAGATTCCTACTTTCCTTCCCTAGATAAAGAAAGGTAGACTTAGGAAAAGAGCAGCATCACGTGAGAGGTCCACTCTACATTGTACTCTGGGGGCCCCTGTGCTCGGTTTAATGATTGGCTGTCAATACTGTGGGTCCATCACCCCTGTCACTCAGCCTCCCAGCCTCCCTCCTGGTGAGCCCATAACCATACTAATGGCTATTAGTAACCATTCATATATGTCTTGAACAGAAGAACACCATCTGTGTCCCATGTATACCTTAAATATCACCCTGTGTTGGAGAAGAGGACTCTCATTTCATTTCTTACTTAGCCATGCGCACAGACAGCTAGTCCTGCGTTTGTACTACAGACCTCAGAGTGATCAAACGGCAGCTTGGGCTAAGGTTCTACAGCATAGGGGCTCTACTCTCTGAGAGCTTTGAGTTGAACTGTCTAGACATGTCCATTGTGAGAGTTCTGTGGCTGATGATGAGAAGGGCTCTTCTATCTGGAGGCCTTAACTGCCTTGTCACATCTACGGAGAGTGATGAAGGGCCTGCTTCATAGGAATCACGCATGGCGAGGAGCTGACAGTGCAGACAGGATCACACAATGGGAAAGCTTCGTCAATATAGTCCTGATTACTACTACTTCTGCCTGTTGAAGCTGTGGGAAGCAGAGTCAGCCCGTGTTGCCAAACTCCCTTGCCAAAGCCCATACCCTAAACTTACCGAGCTGGATATAAAAAGTGGCTAACTCCATCAAAACAGAGGCTGGAAGTCCCTTTTTACATTTTCAGCAGAATGACTTCATACATTGGCTAAACACACACACTAGTCAGAGATATACAGTTGGTATTTAAGGTATACATGGGACACAGATGGTGTTCTTCTGTTCAAGACATATATGAATGGTTACTAATAGCCATTAGTATGGTTATGGGCTCACCAAGAGGGAGTCTGGGAGGCTGAGTGACAGGGGTGATGGACCTTTCAGTATGCAGTTCAACATGCTACAGAGATCCAGTGTTCTATATGCAGTACCTTTCTGCAGGACGATTTTGTGCTCAATGGATTCATGGACCACTATATTCTTAAACATCTAGGTTACAGACACACTGACCCTCCATACCTCAATTCCAAAAGGATAAAATGTGTAGGAGAGACTTCCTGAAGGAGTTCTTGGATTATATTTGTAGTTAAAAGACAAAATACACTCAGTAATTTTTCCAACAAAACCTCTGGTAACAAATGTGTGGTGTGGAGAGTTGGGAGTCTCCTAGTTTTAAAGAGACCTTTAGAATATATTAGCTAACATGACTCATAATATCAATCCATTTGCATACCCTGAATACAATTCCTTCCTGCCAGGGAATAGCACAACAGACAGCCAACCCAATGGGAACATTGCCTATAATGAGATTTCAGGAGGGTCATGAGTCCCCAGGGTGACAGGTGTTATTAAGATTTGAGAGGACATTATTGTTACAGTTGGGCAGGGAGTTTGGCTATTGGCCTGGAAGGCCATTAATGCCATCTGTCTTGTTTAGTGCTCCCACTGATATCAAAGCAAACAGAAACAACACATCGGGATGCATTTGGAGGAAGATGGACCATTAAAACCATGCATTTTCAAGCTGAGTTTCCAACCTGATCCCTGCACATTTCTAAATCAGCCCCCTTCTGCACTGATGTTTCCCTCTTTCCAGTGTTTCTAAACAGGAGCCCACATCAAGGACAGGAGTGAAAATCACATGCGTGCTGACCCTGTGTCATCTGAAGCCATTAGATGAGTCACATGATCACATGAGCCTATGCTCTTGCAAAAGTATCTCTGAAAGAGTATAATTTTTTAACCACATTCAAAGTATGAAATTAGCTGTTTATGAACACTCCTGTCCATTGAGCACATTTCAGCAAATGCTTCTATTCTTCCAATACAAGCTCTCCTGGGTCCCCTCTAATCCTGCCACACTCCAATGTCAGTGAGGTGTGCAGAGTACCACGGATGGGTTCTATGTGTTTGGCATTCCCCAGACCTCAGGCTGTGAATTTTCCTTGCTTCCAAGCAGAAGACACCCTGGGTGTGCCAGCCTTGGATTGCAAGGGGTATCTGCTCTGTGTTCATGGCTTACAAAGAGGTTCCCTGCTGATTGATGGAGATCAGAACTGCTCATTTGTGGATCTATTAACTTGAATTATCCAGGCTAAACACTGCCTTATTATTTCCCAGGTGCACCCTTAACTTTCATCATTCTGTTTTAAATGTCTGGTTTTGTTCCACGGTGATGCTTATAACACTTTCCAAATTGAGATCTGTTCAGAAACAGCAAAAGGAATCTCTGTTTGTCCTCATTTTCCAAGCCTAAAATAAAGATGCAAAGTGGGTTCAGCTTCGTGCTTAGCCTGTGTTCCTGAGAGTAGGTCAGTCTGCGATCAGAACACACAATTCTGCCAACTCTTTCAGGCTTCTCTCTTTGTTTAGTATTCAGGGATTGTGAGCTGATTTCATCTCCCTATCATTTTTTTCTTACATAAAGTGTTCCACGCATTAGTGAAATGTTTTGCGAAAAAGAATTCATTTCTGCTTTGAGCGAATACATGTTTGTGTGGAATGATCAGAATGTGAGTTCAGAATCTTCATTCATGTTTCCCATGGATTAAACAAAGTGCCAAGGGACGGTGATTTGCCAGGAAACCTGGTGCTGAGACGGCAGGAAAGCGAGGACATTTTCTAAGGAACACACTGTAGAGAACCCTGACACAATCACCGCACTGAAGATTTCTGGTCCGAACCAGCCACGTTGAATGTTCAGCCGGCAGCGTGATGTGTGATAGGGGTCCCTCCTCTGCATCTCAGAAAGACACTGAGAAGTGAGGTTTTCTAGAAGGACACGAGGGAACCAAAAAGGCTATTTTAGGAAAAGACGACTAAAACATTACAGTAGTGGCTTAGCATATGGAGTGGGCGACATAGACTACTGTGAGCTGTGCTAAGTATGGATTTCTTCAGGGGCCACTTGTGGAAGCCCTGAGGTAGCGAGAGAGTATAGGGGGATGAATTGTAATTACAGATAACCCTCTGGAGAGTTGTTTTGACAATATATTAGCTGTGTGTCCAAAACAACCAAATAGAGTTGCATAGATCACCTGACTTTTATACACAGAGTTCACAGTGGTTGTAAGCCTTGTTACCTCTTGGGTTAAATCCTTGTTTTGTTTCATCTGATTTTTAACCTAGAAAATGACAAAAAGACTGGATTCAGCCACATAGACAAGCTGACAGGAAATGGTAACAATGGAGGGGGCGTCACCCAGGCAGGTGTCCCCTAGCTCAACATCTGCCCTGGAAACAATGCAGAGGAAAGACCTGAATCAAGCTGCTCATCACACACACTCAGGGATCTCTGGGCCGAGAGTCAGGATGCTCCTGCAATTGTAAATTAGCATGCAGGTGTGTGCTTGAGCTGCCTGATGCCTAGCATCAGAACACAGGACTAGTCTATAAAGCAAAATGGGATGTGATGGTTTGGATGAGAATGGCCTCTCTAGGCTCGTGACTTCCATTTGATGAAACCCCAGTTGATGGATCTGTTTGGGAAGGATTGGGGGGGTGGCCCTGTTGGAGGAGGTGTGTCACTGGGGGTTGACTGTGAGGGCTCATTCCAGTTAGCTCTCTCTCTTCCTCTTGCCTGTGGATGTGATATAAGCACTCAGCTACTGCTCCACTGTCATGCCTGACTGTCTGCTGATATGTTCCCCCATCATGATGCTCATGGACTCAACCTTCTGGAACCATGGGTCCCCTAATTAAATATTTTCTTTCACACACTGCCTTGGTCATGGTGTTTTGTCATGGTAATAGGAAGGTAACTAAGACAAGGTGAAATGTCTCTTGGGCTTATGAACCATTTCCCTTCCATAATTGTTCTTGAGTATCAGAACAGTAGACACTGCAGCCTTTTCCACAGCCTTTGTGGCTTCCTTTAAAGAATGTGTGGACAAGTACCTGTTCATAATCTCTGACTTTCATAACACAAAGTTATCCCTATAATTACTTACCGTCTACCTAGAATGGGTCTTCAGCCCGCCTGTTGATATGAAGACAGAGACAATGAGTATCAGGCATGGTTTTCAGCCAGGTATGGATAGGGCCAAGCTCTCGCCCCTCATCGACAGCCTACAATCTGCTGTTAGATGTCATGGCTCACAGACTGCTGCTGCATGGTGGATAAGCTCCTGTGGTTTGCACTTAAGACTTGCATTGTTTCATTGGGAAGAAGGGAACTTATAGAAAGAAAAAGGGAAGAAATTCAGATAAAAGAAGGATTTGAAGTCTTGGTGGCAAATTTTTATTCCAGAGCACACCAGAGTACATTTTTTGACCCTGTTTAAGAGGATTCCTAGCTGCTAAGGCAGTGTGATAGTGCAGTTTGGTGAAGATGGTATGTTCATTTCCCTTCCACAGGCATATCCCAAGGAGGACAATACTGTTTTGACTCATTCTTAACTATTCTAGAATAAATGATGAAAGGCACAAGGTTATCTAAACACAAATTCAATGTGAGCTTAATCTCATTCCATTTTAATAGAAATTTCTGGACCTAATCTCCACTGAAAGACATTTTTCCCTAAGGCTGTGACTTCTGTCATCTATGATTCAAATATCCCCAAGACATAAATTAATAGTTACACCTACAATCAGATAGTTATGCTTAGAAAATGAAATGCAGCAGCTCAGATGCTGGATCAACCTCATATGGAACACAGACTGGCAATATCTGTACAGCAGAGAAACAATGTGATTTAGTTCAAAGTGAAATGGAATAAGTTTCTCTGAAGCTAACAAATAATGCCCTCCCCACAAGCCCCTGAAAGGAGGAACCTATCCACATATAGTTCATGCAACAGAACTGTAGACCTAAGCTTCCAAGTCTCTCTCAGACTCTCCCAGCTTCTCTCCCAGAGCAGAAAGTCACATTGTCAATAACAATAGAGCCTTGTTGAAATAAATTACCATTATTGTTGGTTCCAGAGACTTCCATCCCTAGCTTTCCTACATTCTATCCACACTGTCATTTGACAACTCTCCTGTCATATCCTTAGTGATAAACATCTGCTCCTTCGCTTAAAGCAGAACAGAAATGTATACACCTCACTCTGTAAAATGTGGACATTGCTTTGGCTCAAGAAGCTACACAATGTAGCATCTGGGGACATTGAGCAGATCAAGATTGGAAATGTGGTCCAGGAGCCATTGACCTCCATCCCTGGAACATACCTGACAGAAACCAGGAGACACAGAGATACTATGCTTCTGCCTCACAGGTGACCTCCATCCCTGGGACATACCTGAGAGACACCAGGAGATAGAGATGCTATACTTCATACTCATTTTCTTTCATATTTTTCATATGAAAAAGATGGTAGTCACTGTCTTTTGACAGAGTCATGCTTTTAATTTGCACAATGACAAAACTGTAACTGTATTTCAGTACTAGGCATTTAATTACCTTATTTTGAGCATGTAATACAAGAAGTCCCTAAATATTCAGACTTAACTGTACTTACAAGGACTGTGAATTTAAAGGTGTTTTTGTTATTGTATACATAATGTTTATATTTTACTTTACTATTATGCAATTTTATAAAATTATTACAGAATCTTAAGAACTGCATAATAACAATGTACAAAGCCTTTAGCTTCTAGCCTAGAGAGCAACCAGCCTGCTCACAGTCAGGGTGTGACAGTGGGCTACCTCCTCTTTGTCCTGCATGAAGCACTGCTGAGGTACTTCGTACCAGGAGTTGAATCTCTCAGAGTTCTGGTTCATAATACCCTCCACCGTGGGTGTCCCATTAAGGCTCCTCATGGCCCACCAGGACACCACAGAAGGCTGGAACGTGGCCTTGTGTCAGGTTGCATTATCAGACCTGATGTGTGTCCTATCCCTTCAATGCGCCTTGGCTTTCTTGAGAGACAATCCTTATGTAAGTTCAAGTTTTCTGTGGGTCCTATACTGACTTTTGTGGCACATCTGTCCTCTGACGTCCTCAGGCTCTCCTTTGATGATGGTGGACCTTGCTTTGGGTTTTGTAGCCAGTGTAGACCCAGGAACATCTAGAATGTGTCTGAATGTTTTAGATTTTAGAACTGCACATTTAACACCAGAAAATGAATACTTTCCACTTGCCAGCTCTAACTAAATTGCTATAGTAATAACTATCTGACTAAAGTGTTCTGGGGAGTGAGACAGATGAACAGCAAGCATTGACACAGCAGGGCCTAGTTTTCAAAGAAAGATAACGCTACATTACATATGAATGAAACACAAAGAATCAAATTAACCATGACAGAAATAACGCCCGAGTCTAGTAAGGTTATGAGTGTGTGTGTGTGTGTGTGTGTAAAAGAGAGACATGGAGAGAGAATATACATATTATATATGTAAGAGAGATTTATGTTACACATATGTATGTGCATGTATGTGTATACATGTATGTAAGAGAATTTATATTATATATGTATATGCGGTATAAGAAACACAGAGAGAATTTATATTACATCTGTGTGTATATAGTTGTGTAAGAGAGAGAATTCATATTATAAATATGTGTGTGTGCTTGTAAAAATTTATATTATATATATATGCACACACACACACACACACATATATATATATATATATATATATATATATATATATATATATATATGAGTGAATGTGCATGCATGCTTGTGTGCCTATATGTGTGCATGCATGTAAAAGAGAAACAGAATTTATACTGTCTGTGTGTATGTTCACACACAAGACACCTGACAATAAGGTATGATTTTTGCTTCTGGTCCTCATATATGAGAGGCATTGTTGGTATGCCTGATAAAATTAGTGTGAGGTCTCAGGATTGTAACATAGTGGCACATTGATAACACAAATGAAGCACTTTAAAAAATGTTATTTATTAAATCAGCAATTTTGACTCTAGGAATAGAACCTAAACAGAGTGCCTTATTTTTCATATGAATGTCCATGGAATAACTATACATAGCATTGGTGAAACCATTAACCACCAATGTGGACTAGCAGACAACCGGTGTGAGCATCAGGCTGATACAAGTCTGCCACCAAATGCGTGGAAATGCCAAGTACACTAAGGGAGAGCAAATATCGAGTCATCGCCCTGGTAGTTTATGATGGGAATTGAAAACACTGAACCTACAGAACACAACAGAGAGAACACAACTGTGCACAATCTTAAATCAGGATGCTGTGTCACAGAAGGCTTTGTGAGCCTTTGATATTGCAACTGAGTTTTCTGGAATATAATTTAATTTGAGGAATAAAGGCCACTGTGCTTCAAGCCAAGAGGACTTGCAATAGTTAAGTCAAGAGCATGACTTGTTTTAGGGAGCTCCAGAGGGGCCAAAATGAACATGCCTCTGTGAGGATAGGTGAAGGGGAGCTGGCACGACCCCCTAAGAGCTTAAGCACCCTATGGATATGGTCATAAGAATTTGCAAGACATTATTTTCTAAAGCCATGGCCTACGTGTGCTACACAGGACAATACATATCAGCTTGTCACTTGGATGTTAAAATGCTGATGGATGTTCCTTGGCGTCTCACAGCTACACATCCAGGATGCTTTTTCTTCTTCCAGTTCTAGTTGATGCCAGGCTAGGAAGTCTGCACTAGACAGAAGACTTTGGGATAGAATTCTTCCTCAAGTTCTGTCTTCCCCAATCTGTTGCCGGCCGGTGGCCTCTGCTCTTCCAGGATAGGCCTGGGTGGCAGCAGGTGAAGTGTTGGATCCATTTGCAATCTCTGCGTTTTAGACAGGTGTGCTTGGTCCAACTTTGTTCTCATGTTAATTCTTGCTGCAAGTACACCTCCCAGGGCAAGGCCTGGCTCTGAGAAATCCCTGAACAAGTCAGACGGTAAAGTGCTGGCATTTATTCAACAGCCTGAGGGAACACAGGCTCCTCTTATTTTATGTTTCCATCCACGAGAAGCCTTCTGGGAGAGGCCTGATTGTTTTCTGAGTTAAGATGACATTTCACCAGGTTAGACATACACACAAGAATAAATCTAGAAAAATATGTATGCATGCGAGCTAGGATGCAAACACACACATACACACATACACATACCCCTGCACACACATAAACACATTCACACATACACACATAACTGTACACACTTGTACACACCTGCATACACATACACACACATGCACGCACACATACACATACCTACATATATACACATAAACACACACATACCCACACCCATGCACACACACAAACACCTGCACATACACACCCCTGCACACACACACACACACACACACACAGACACAGACAAACTTTTCCCTGGCCTCTATTTTATTTCACTTCCTTTTTTTCAAAAAGTCAAGGCTTTTGGCTCACCTCACTCATTGTGCAAACGCTGGACAAAGGCCATGCCTGTCAGCGGAACACCACCCCTGGCTCTTAAAGCACACCACAGCTTGTGCTCACCCTGAGGCAGCTGCCAGCTACTCCCTGCACATGCAGATGGGTTGTATTGGTAGAAGTCTTAAAATGAGCTTAGTTCCATCCAGAAGGATTCTGGCACCTGCTTTTCAGAACATGGGAGTCTGGGGTAAGGGGGAAAGACCTCTGCTTTCTTACTTCTAGTTTTGATTGATTTGGTTTTATGTGGAAATACTCTTACTTCTTATTTAACTCAAGGAGGGACATATATATCAAGAAAATTTTAAAAATCATACCAATTCATGAGCTCACTCATAATGGTCCACTGACCTCAGCTGAAGTCTTCAACTTGAGTTTTGTTGTAACTGTAATGTGCACCTTTCAGATTCTTGGCTATGTGCAGTCCACAGGAGGAAATGCATGCCTGGTGCCATAGATCTGGCCAGAACCTATAGTCAGTTGGAAGCTCACAGGCCCTACTACTGTTATTTCACTAGATGAACACAGAATCAAGCTGCCCTTCACACTGCTATGTGCACATGTTAGTATGGCTCTCAGACTTCATGGAAGATTCCCAGTGTGATGAACGGCCATTAGCTCAGAACCTTGACTACTGAAAGGAAAGCTGTTACTTTGAGAGAAGACTGAATTAGGCAAGACTTGCAAATACTAATTTTAGAAATTTTGGGGAGTAAATAGGAAACAGGTTTTATATGGGGTAAATTACTAGTGTCAGTGATAAAACACTTAAGACTCATAACAAATTAAAATTTGTCCTATGTATTCTGATAATTTTTAAGTCCTAAGTCAAGTGGCTGAAATGTTAAGACCATTGAGGTTTGATAAGATATACTCAGAAGTAGATTACCTTGAATGACCAATAATAATTTAAAGCACATAATGATGAGCAAAATCTCTTCTATATGAACCTACACAAGTTTCCATTGTGTTCATCACCCACCTTCAAACACAAATTAACAATTAGTGGCAAGTGAGTTCTACAAAATGAAACATGCCAAAATTTATCCAAATCCCTCTACTTTTTGCAAATAGCGACATAAAACAGAATGGTAACTCTGATGGCTCAGAGAATTAAAAAAAAAAAATCACAGAAGACTCCCAAAATGGCAGTGCCACATACAAGAAGATTTCTAGAGTTGTTTACACCAATAAAACTGCTCAACATAAAACATTAACTGCCAAAGTTACTTGCTACCCATGTACTAATATTGCAGACAGAATACCTTCAATCCAGCCAGTTGACTCTAGAATTCTTAGAGAGCTTCTTGCTGTGCCTCTGTGTGCATCATAGTGACTTAGAGGGGAAGCTAACAATCATCTCAATGGCCAAAGGACACATCAGAGTCAAGAGAGCTGTGTTCACCCCCAAAAGATACTCAAAGACTTTTACAAAGGATTAAGTATGTTCTTACCATCTATCTTCCATTAACCAGTAAGAGGATAACCAATCAGCTTCTAAGAGCTGCTCATACTAGAGGCGAAAGTCTGTGGCAGGACAAAGGTGGCCTCAAATATTCTGACTTAAAGACATAGCTGTTCTCAGCTGCGGGTATAATTAATGAAGTGAAAATTAAATCCAGAGTGTTATAACACTTCCCACCTATCAAATAAAGTTTGGTGATTCATTTCATAGCGGGAGCAAATTGAGGTGAAACAGACTCTTTGGTGCAGTGGTGGGAGTGTAAGTTTTCACAAGTTGTCTGGAAGAAGCAGGGTAATATTTACCAAAATTTAAATGCATACCTTTTCCATTTTCTGTGTAGAAATTAGTGCTGTAATCTAACCACTAATATAATCACAGATATGCTGGGATCCAGGTGCAGGTACACTTCCCTAGACATCAATTTTAATTGACATTGGCTAGATTAGCCTACCCAAGTTTTTAAAACTGCAGTTGAATCACAAAGCAAAATGAACATCAAATGCACTGCCAAAGAAGAGTATAAAATGACCCTAGGAAGGTTTGTAAAATAAGGCATGGGGGGTGTACAGTTACACAGGTAGACAGTAGGCACAGTACCACCTGTGAAAATAAGAAAATAAGGACTGTTCCATAGTCACATGACATGTGCATTTGAGCAGAAGTGGTTGTTGGAAGGATGAGCTGGGAGTTGTAATCAACTGTGTGTGACAGGGATGTGATGTGGGCAATTCCTGTCCTCCCCTTTGCTCTAACACCGTCTCTGGAAGCGCCCATGCTGGGAGACGTGCTGCCACCCTGTTGCCATTGTATAAGCTTTGACCAAACCTCTTCCCACCCTTTTCTTGCCACCATCTGACTGTTGGGAGGAAAACAAGTGAATGAAAACCTTGTCCTTAGAATAAGAATCCCACAAGCAGATGAGGTCTCTGACTCTCTACCTACCACTGTTCCATCTCCATTTCTTTCTTTCTGTAATAGTGTAAATACCAACCAGATCAAAACACTTCCATCTGCAGCCCTGAGACTCCATTCAACCCCTTGCTGCTTAGCATGCTCTCTCTCTCTCTCTCTCTCTCTCTCTCTCTCTCTCTCTCTCTCTCTCTCTCTCTCTCTCTCTCTCTCTCTCTCTCTCTCTCCATTTTCCCTCTGTCCTGTATAGAGTATTATCATTCATATCTAGTCTTTATTTTCTTTTCTCCCTTTCTGTGAGATTTTCCCATGGGCAGCAGTTCCTCTTCATCTTCCTCCTACTGCTGGGGAGTGCCCTGTTGCCTACGCACACCCCACACGTTTTCCTTATTCTACTGGTGATACAGTCTTGTGTTATTTCCAGGTGGGGGCTGTCTAAAAGGGGTGTGAGGACTGTGTGTGTAAAATCTCTCCTCAGGAACACAGACCCACCTTTTCTACTTTGTCATAATCACAGACACTTTGCATGTGTAGTGAGAGTAAGCAGAGAGCCAGCTGGGCAAAGGGCTGGTGTTTAAATCAGCAGAGCAAGGAGAACTGTCAAATCCCCTCTAAGGCAGTCCTGGAGGTGGGTAGGGCAGAGAGGGGCAGGGAGAAAAGACTTTCTGAAGGCTCCTCTGTCTTCGATGTTGGTTTTGTAATGTTGTGGGAGTGGGAAGACTATCTCGCTGGTGCTTTTAAGTGCTGTCCAGCCTGTCTTTGGAATCAGGGTCTCTATAGCTCACCAGGTATGCCAGGCTGCCTGCCCAGTCAGCCCCAAGCATCTGCCTGACTCTGTATCCCCAAATGCCCCCATTTCTCCCCATACACAGTGGGGAGAGCACATTTATAAGCACATGCAACCACACCTGGCTTTTAACAGTGAATTTTGCTGATTATCCTTGGGTCCTCATGCTTGCAAATGACAATCAGTTTGCAGACTACACTATAACCCTTGCTTCTTCTTTGTGTTCTTAAGCAGATATTCTATCAACTTTAACCCTCAGAATGGTCATTTTTGTCTTTGGATAAGTTAAAACTTTGTGACCTATTAATTTGATAAGAGGAAGCTATTTTTTTTTAAAAAAATGTAATTTCTACTTTGTATTTAAATATCTTCTGGGTCAGCTTTGCTCTGTGTGTGTGTGTGTGTGTGTGTGTGTGTGAAATTGTGGGAATTTTTATTCCACCCATTTTCTTCTCTTGGCAACATAATCATATGGACTGTTGTCATTTCCTCTGTGTGTTTTCACTGTTTATATATTGTTCTCTGTGTCTTCACTAAATTACTTCACAGTTCCTGGGTACATGACCAGTTCATGTGTGTTAGTTACCTTTTCCAGACAGTTAATTAAACTGAAGGTTTTGTGTTCATTACCTGAATTCTATGGAATTATTTGAGTAGTTTGAATAAGGAATTTATTCAATTACATTTTCCTGCCGTGTTTTCATGAAAAAATGTGTTCAATTTCTCCAGTTTTCTGTATTTGTTCTTAGCCCAATTTGATTTTTCTAGGAAATTGTTTCTTTACTTATATAGCCCAGACTTCCTAGTAGCTATGACTGTGGGTGTGCATCACTAGGTCTATCCTAGACTTTCTAGCAGATATGATTACAGGTGTGCATCACTAGGTCTAGCCTAGACTTCCCAGCAGCTATGACTACAGGAGTGCATCACTAGGTCCAGCCTTGGGCCCCTCTTGAGATTATTTTCTTCTAAAATAAGTGCTGCTTTTAGCCAAGTTTGAAGGCCAAGGTTAGGAAGGAAGATTTGAGGGCAGGTTTGGGAGGCAGGTTTGGAGATCAGGCTTGGGAATACTGTCAGGCTCAGAGGACACCCCTGCTCTGACAATGAATGATTTGTGCCAGTATTTTAAAAGCCGGTAGGTAGTGAGAATTTCTGCTAAAAACTGCATTCAAAACCATTCTGAGTACAAACTGTCAGGCTTCCTCCATTTGGGCCAATCTAGATGGGCTTCTCAGCCTTCCTAAGGCTGTGACCCTTTAATACGGTTCCTCATGCTGTGGTGACCTCCCAACCATAAAATTATTTCATTGCTACTTATAACTGTAATTTTTCTACAGCTATGAATCCTAGTGTATCTATCTGATATACAGGATATCTGACATGCAGACCCCCAAAGAGGTTGTGACCCTCAGGTTGAGAACCACTGATCTAGAGTAATACTGTGTCTCAGCCCTTGGGTATGGCCCAGTTATACATATAATTCGAGTAGACTTGGTTGAGAAATCTTAGAAAAACTAGCCAAAAGGAAGGGGAGGCTCTAGATTTAGAAAACTAGGTATAAAAAGGGGGAAATCATAACTGATACTACTGGAATTATCAGAAAATTATCGGAAATACTACAACGATTTATATGGCAATAACTTGGAAAATCTAAAAGTGGCTAAGTGTCTGGACACACATGACCAATCAAAATTGAACCAAGGTATGAACACCAGATATGCCTGTGATAATCAGTCATGTTGAACAGGTAGTAATCCATCACACACCTCTGGGGAAAGGCCAATGTGCCTAAATGCTATCAGCTACTTAGCACTGAATTCTCAGCCCTGTGGGATTGTCTATCACTAAAACAACAAATCTTGGCAAGGGTGAGGAGTATGAGAAGACAGGGTCTGTGGACGCTTCTGGTGAGGGTGTAAACTGATACACACAATACAGAAATATGCAGAGGTTCCTCAAAAACCTGGGTCTGTCCTGGGATCCAGCTATAACACCCCTCAGAAGATACCCAAAGGAATCGAATCCAGCCGCCTGCCGAGCCACCTACTCGCCCGTGTTTGTTGCAGAACTATTCACTACATCGAACTTAAGGACTCAGCCAGCAGATGGTGGGTAAGGAAGATACAGTTTATATAAACACTCGGATTTTACCCAGCCAAAATCGGAAAGAAATTATGCCCTTTGTAGGAATAAAATTAGAAATTACCAGGTTAGGGGAAAATAAACCAATCCCCAAAACACAAATAAGCCATTCTGACTGTCGTAAGTAGAGTGTATGATATCATAATATAATATATTAATAGAATATGTAAATAAAATGTAAAAATAGAAGAGGGGTTCTTTTGGGAGAGAAAGGAGTTAAATGTGAAGGGTACAACAGATAAGGGAGTCAGTGAGGCATGAATATAGACAAACTACATGATATACTTAACAGTGACGTCATTATGAGACCTTCCACTTTTGACAATACATATGTATATTATATATTATATAAATATTACATATATATATATTTTAAATTACTCCAGCTCACTTCTACTACTCTAATCTATAAGCTAAAATATCATTTGTATATTTTCTTTGAGGTATTTTAAAATAAAATTTACTCAGATTTATATGTTGTTGCTGGAGTCAGCTTACTGAAGGGTCTGGGGAGCAGCCAGGTGCCTTGAGTTCAGTGGCAAGTTCAGTCAGCTGGTGTTGGAGGACAGAGATCAGCAAGCAAGGGCAACAGCCACAGCAGCCTCTCCAGAGACCGGAGTAACACGGGGAGTTTGAGTGATATCAGTAACCGTAACTTACCTAGAAATTATTTAAAATCCATTACTTTACAATCTGCAAAATCCCCTTAAACTTAACAAGTCAAACATTTCTAACAGTTTTTACTGAAAAAGAGGCAGTTTAAGTATAAGTATGTTCCTACTATAAGATATTCTCAGTTGCTTGTTCACTTGAATTTAAACAACATCTTAAATATACATATATATGTATATATATTCACACATTAAGCGCTAGCTACTGAAATAAAAGCGGCTCGTTTTAAGACATAGATGGTTCTTGTTGCATCAGCCACACCTGCTGTCTTGTGGGAGCTGTGTTTCAGTTTGACACTCTATGAGCCTCAGGGAAAAATGGGGCATTTTATCCCCATCTACACTATTAGGGTTTTGTAATCCTGGATGTGGAAGTTAGCTCGTATTTCTTTATCCAATAGATTCTTAAAAGATCAGAGCATGAGAAGAAATGTAAATTTGGCATATCAAATGATAGACAATTATATTACTTTATAATGCATTCAGGTTCTGTAAAGAGAGGAGCTAACTTTAGCTGAATTCTTAAGACAGAAAAGACACTGGCAGTTTCCTAAATTAGTGTAAACCCCAAAATATACAACTTCCTTCTTAGAACCAGGGTTTGTGAGACTTACTTATTTAAATGCTGCTCTTAGCTAACGGATGATTCCTTCCCCCACATGCTGCTGTTCCTTTGCTGTAGTTATGGGTGTCTTAGTTAGGGTTTTACTGCTGGGAAAAGACACCATGACCAAGGCAACTCGTAGGAGGACAACATTTAATTGGGGCTGGCTTACAGGTTCAGAGGTTCAGTCCATTATCATCAAGATGGGAACATGACAGCATCCAGGCAGGCATGATGCAGGAGGAGCTGAGAGTTCTACATCTTCATCTGGAGGCTGCTAGAAGAATACTGACTTCCAGTCAACTAGTGTGAGGGTCTTAAAGCCCACACTCAGTGACACAACTCCTCCAACAAGGCCACACCTCCTCCAAGGCTAAACCTATTCCAATAAGGCTAAACCCACTCCAACGAGGCCACACCCACTCTAACAGGGTCACACCTTCTAATAGTGCCATTCTCTGAGCTGAGCTTATACAAACCATCTCAATGGGCTTCTCTGAGTTATGTGCAAGATTTATGTTCTGTGCTGACACAGTAGTCGTCCTCTTGCTACTTCTCTGTTTGCTAAGGTTGAACTTCGACTAGACTCACAAAGGAAACACAGTTATCAATCCCAGAGCAGAGGGGTTTGCAGACCTTGGGCCTCCAGGGCAGTGTTTTGTAATATTATGGACAAGTGATTCAATGCCATTGTGTGTGTGTGTGTGTGTGTATACATGTATGTGTATGTGTATATGTATATAATAAGAGTGTTCTCCAAATAATGAATAATAGAATCCATCTGAAAATAATACTGTTTTAGTACAAAAGGGTGTTGAAGACTCCATGCAGATACACCATCTTTATGTGACATCTTTCTGAAGTAACTCATATCCGGTAAAGCTCACCTTGTTACAGTTCAGTACTTCAGTACCTTCAGAGTCGTGTAATCCTACTGTGCTGAATAGTTTTATGTCAACTTGACACAAGCTAGTTTCACCCGAGAGGAGGGAACCTCAACTGAGAAAGGACCAGGCTGCAGGCAAGCCTGTCTGGCATTTTCTTCATTAGTGATTGATGAAGGAGGGCCCAGTCGGCCCATTGTGAGTCAAACATCCGGCCCTGGTGATTGTGGGTTCTATAAGATCCAGCATTGTAGGGGAATACCAGAACAGAGAACGGGGTAGATCAGAGAACGGGCAGAGGGAAGAGGGCTTATGGGACTTTTGGGGAGGGGGAAACAAGGAAAGGGAAAATCATTTTGAATGTAAACAAAGAATATATAAAATAAAAAATAAAAAATAAAATAAAAAAGCAGGTTGAGAAGCCATGGCAAGCAAGCCAGTAGACAGTATTCCTCCATGACCCCAGCATCCAGGTTCCTTCCTGGTTTTGGTTCCTGCCATGACTTCTGTCAACTCAGGATATGTAAATGAAGTAAACCCTTTCCTCCTGTAAACCCTGACTTTATAGGAACACTAATAAACATCCTCTTTCTGCAGACCCTCCTCCGATGGGCACTTCACATCTACGGAGTCACAAAAAGATGACCTAATTGTATCCTTTTAAACAGACTTTCTAATGAATAGAAGATCTTGTTTTGTTTCA
This sequence comes from Apodemus sylvaticus, assembly GCF_947179515.1. Classification (NCBI taxonomy): domain Eukaryota; kingdom Metazoa; phylum Chordata; class Mammalia; order Rodentia; family Muridae; genus Apodemus; species Apodemus sylvaticus. The sequence goes on along the minus strand of NC_067489.1, from coordinate 5,724,028 downwards.
ACCGCTCTCCTGATGTTATTTTGTTTTAAAAAGTTGCCTGGTAAGAGATATAAAATCTACACAAGTGATTATGTTGACTCATTTTTTCATTAAACTGAATTATCTAATTTCTTTAGGGCATAAATAACCAATCAAAATTATTAAAAGCAAATAATAATAAGTACTAAACATAGTCTATTTAAAGAATATGCTTATTCCATAGCTATTAGGAGTTCAGCAAAATCAGATTCTTCTACCTGACATAAAGAGAAGGACACTATGAAGGCTTGAGAACCAACTATGCAGGGCAGCCTTGAATCCAGATCATCACAAATACTGTACCATCAGTACAGGCCGAAGTCTTGTTCTTATCCCAGGAAGTAAAATGGAATTGAAAAAGGATGCTTTGATAATAACAAATCTCCTTCATGATGGGAAGAGGGGAGGATATGCCCTCATCCTCTGGTCTTCATCAACAATGATGTTTACCTGATTGGTTTAGTTTTCTCTTTCAGAGCCTATTCACAGGGTCAGAGTAAAAGCACTGTATAAAATTAAAGATGTTGAAACACACCCATGAAACATGGAAACAAGTGTGTCCTCACCCAACTCCACGTTTACCCTCTCTCTGGTCCTCACCCTGACACCCCTGAGTGAACTGTCTTCATGAACCTGATGACTATATCAATGCTTTCCCGACGGAAGAGAGTCCATTAGCCACAGACATGCCCTTCTGGTGGAACACTGTATCCCTGTGAGAACACAGCTCTCTCCTCAGCGGAAATGGGAGATGGTTTACCTGTTGCCAAATAGGAGTGATCATGAATCTTAACACAGATTTAGGTTAGCCCCAAATTCTGTGTTCCAGCATGGAAGCATTTTTATGAATATTTATAGTAATAGAAAAGAAAAGAAAATTACAAATCAAGATACTTTCAAATACCTTGGAGAAAATATGAGGTTAAAGAAAAGCAGGAAAACCTCTTGCTGGCCTCAGATGCCATCTCCCTGGGTTCTTAGCCTTTTGGTTGGTTTGAAGCTAGAGATCTAAATTAAAATATTTCAAAATGTTTCCCCTGATAGTCTCAAGGATGTCTGATCAGACATAGAGGTGGGAAGGGTGGGTAAAATGGGTATTAAAGATATCCCAGGATAGTTGCCAGTTAGGCTTTGTACACACAACACTTCACTTCTCCCAAAATCTTTGGGATTCTAATTAGCAAGGGACCTTGCAGGAAGTTCAAAAGTCTACCTCATCCTTCCAACTTCAGCTCACAAATGTAACAGTACAAGTTCAGTAGTCAGTTTGCAGTTACTACCTCCAGCATTAACACAGGGTATCTAAGAGGCTCATGAATTCCAATGGATTTATGTGGGATTTAAATTTATCCAGCCCAAGATGAGAACATCTTAGGAATAAGACATCTAGGAAAAAAGCTCAAGACTGGCACATTGAGAGGACAAGTAATTAACTCTGTATGTCTGTCTTTTCAGATCCAGAGGGGGCTCTCTGCTATGTGGATGCAGGATGATCAAGTCAGCAATCATTCATTGTCTTTAAAAACATTCTATGCAGTGAGTGGTAATAATTATCCTCAAAGATCGCATAGCATCTAAAATGGAGGCTTTACAAAGTATTATGAGGCAGTGTTCAATTTTAAGGAATTATTGGCACTAGGCCTGGAATTTGAAGAATGACACAGAATTTAGATTTTTATCAAAAAATGAGAAAATTATCCATTTTTCAATAGTCAGAATGGTTTACAATGTCATAGACAGAAAGTGTCAAAGTCAGACATCCAACTCATCTGGTGCTTGAAGCAAAGTGAGGTGTATGCGACTCCAGCTTCAGTCTGTGCAGTCTAACTCTTCAGGGAGCCCTGCTTAGGATCTAGGGTGCCCTTCCCTGCTGAGCAGCCGATTTTTCTGTCTGGTAGATAAAAGCTTCAAGACTTCATCAGGGGAGTCTCACTCTGGTTTCCAACCCACCCTGTAGCCTGTTGTGACAGTGCATGCACTTGAGAAGTGTGGCCTTGACCAAAGTAGGGGAGCTGGGCTTTAATGTTATAGTGAAAAAGTCTGGGCTACTTTCCAATCCAAGGAGAGAGAGAGAGAGAGAGAGAGAGAGAGAGAGAGAGAGAGAGAGAGAGAGAGAGACAGAGAGAGAGAGAGAGAGAGAGAGGGAGGGAGGGAGGGAGGGAGGAAGGGTGTGGAGATGTTTAGAACTTAAAACCAACCGGGCTTAATAAGGCAATGAATGGTGTTGCTTTTGGAATTTTGGATGAGAGATAGTTTGAGTAAAGGTACTGACTTTCTAGATAAATTGGATTACAGAATATGAAGGTTTGCTGAGTTCAGGTGTCTTTTTGTGGTTCATTATAGTCTCCTCTGTGTGCCTTTGTCTCCCAAGGAACTGGTAAGGATGGCATCCCTGCATGCAGAGGGACAAGGTGAGGATGTAGATCCCCCCAGGATTACTACCTGTGACAGGACTGTAAGAGATAAGCAAACTACTCTCCAGGCCAGAACGGAGTTCCTCTCACATGCAGGGAAAGCTAGAGGTAGTGACACCATGGGGGAGATGGATGGAAAGTTCAAGAAAAGAAAACTCAAAGAAGTGCAAATATTCCTTAGCTCATAGATTTTTGTTGATGTAAAACAAATCCTCATTGTATGGGGGAAGTCAGAAATTGACATATCCCAGCTGGGTCCTCTAGTCAGGATTTCACCATGCTGCAACCAAAGCCTTAGCTAGGCTTGGTTCTCCCACAGAGTGGGCTGTGCTGTGCAAGACCAACTCCCAAGCTTGCTGATACCATTGTGACTTTCTCTTGTGCATGTGATTAAGGAACCCCACTTTTTGTTCGCGGCTGAACCCCAAAGTTCCTTGTTTCTTTCCAGGTGTGTCTGATCTAGGTTAACATGGAGACTTGTATGATGACACACTCACTGCACGGGCACTGAATCCCCTTTGCTGTATTGTCATGGGTAGAACCAAGTAGCAAATCGTAATGTCACACAGTGGGCAGAGGTGTGAAGCTTCGGAGGTGGCTCAGCCTGAGCACGATGCTCAGAATGACCTTACAAGGTCTCCGAGGATTGGTTTGTCTGTCATTGGCCCCAGTGGTGGGGTGAGGGCAGGAATTGAACTGCAGTGAGCTAAAGACAGATGAGGAATGAGGAACTGGAGATGGCAAACAATGGGCCTCCCAGACACTTAGCAATGGAGGATATAGGGAAAGTAGTCATTACTTACGGTGAGGGCAAGGTAGAGAATCCACGGTCTTTGTTCTTAGGGTCAACTCAGATCTTAAGTGAGACTCTGTGGGATAACATTAGCTAAACTAAAGAAAATCTGAACAGGTCTTGGTTTTGTTCAGGTGAAACGGACAAATGGAGCCATTTCTGTGTGGTTGCCTGCCAATGTGGACCATCTAGTGATGGCTGAGTTACACCCCTGCCTCCTACACCTCTGTAAGTAGCCTTGAAAATCTTGTTGATTAAAGACAACCATAGCAGTTTCTTTTATATGCCTTTGCTGCCCTAGATGTTCACTCTGTCCAGAAAATGTAACACAGCAGGCATTATAGGAAAGTGGAGGAGATCATGACAGGGAGGACAAGCTAAAGAGGAGACGCAGGTAGAGAGTGAAAGACCCACAGGGGACCTCCTAGGAGCTCTCTGTCTGTCCCTTCCTCCCTCCCTCCCTGCCTCCTTCCTGCTTACACTTGCTTACCCCTGAAGTAAAAGAAGAACAGCTAGACAGCCTGGCCTCCCCTTCTCTGCTTCTCTCACTAGCTCTCTGACCTGCCTCCAGCCCTCCTGACTGTGAGGTTTCCTGCCCAGATCCCTGTTCAAGCACCCACACTGCCAGCAGCTCCTACTTCCTCCTCGCCTTCCTCCTCCCCCTTCCTCTCCTTCCTCTTCCTTCTTTCCACTCCCGTATTCTCTCCTTTTCCTCCTCCCTTCTCCTCATCCCCTTCCTACTTCTCCTCCCTGTCCTCCTCTACTGCCTCCTCCCTATCCTCCTCCTTGTCCCCTTACCCTCCTCCTTGTCTTCCTCCCCCTCCTCCCTCCTCCTCCCTGTCCTCCTCCCCTCCTCCTTCTTCCCCATTTTCCTCTTTTCAGACCATACTATCACCATGTACCTGTTTGAAATGCTCTTGATTGAGAGTGCAAGAGACAGAACAACCAAAGAAAAATTCCTCAGAACTAAAAGAGCAAAACCTTCCTACAGTCTCAGCAAATGTTCCACTTTTCCTTCTCCCCAACGTAAAACTTCCCTACACAGTCTTAGTAACTATCTCCAGAAAATATTTGTGTAAACCCTGCTCGATTCTTCTGAGTATTTTACACTAAAAAGATAGAAAGAGAATCTGCTTACCAACCACAGGTGAGAGTAGACACCATGGGAACAACACAAGGATAAACACTAGTGCTCTTTTGAAAATTACCTTGATTTAGAAGATGATAGCAGCTGCACCTGCTTTCTACGTAGCCAAATTCTGAAGAGAACTGGGAATGTTTTAAGCATTATTTGGTGAACTCAAGCCATCCCCACATCAGTGCTGTTTTCAGAGGTGCAGATTCACAGGGACTACGAGAACACAGAAGCACCTGTTACCTGCTGCCTCCTTTCTTGGGTGCGGAGTCTTCAGTGACCCACTATAGACTCTTGAGTAGGACCTGGTAGCCAATACCTTTCTTTCCCAGAAGTAACACTGAACAACACGATTTAATTTAAGCTGGCTGCATTGCTGCTCGTTGGCCTGCTTGGCTTCTGAACACACGTTTGTCCTTGACGCAGATGCCCTGTGCCACTTAAAACGTACTTTTAAACTAGACAAGTCTCTAACTCTTTCTTGCCTTGAGCATTTTTACCAGATTTAAGTTTGACAGGCTTCCTTTGGGGCCAAGACACAGCACTGACACAGTGTGGTTTGAGTAATTGGCTCTTTCTCTCATTGTTCCCGGCAAGCATCTGGATTTGTGATTCTCTTACGAGCTCTTCAGCCCATCCCCAGGCTTCAGCGGAGATCTAGCCATGGCCAGTCTCTCCAGATCCTGGGGAAGATTAAAGACAGTGAAGGATTTGCCTTGTATTTCCCAAAGCATGAGAAAACAAGGGGATCTGAGGATACCTAGCCCGGGAATGAGGCCTGTGTCCTGGAGGCAGGATCTGCTGGCCGAGGCTCCTGCTCCTTCTCAGCCCCCTCTAGGTAAAAAGACTCAGCAGAAAATAGCACCTGAGTACCGAGGGAGGCAGAAATGTGGGTCACTGCATCCCCTAGTAGACTCCAGCCCTCAGGGCTCCTGTGATCAAGAAAGATGTATGGCTGGAACGTGTGTACATGGACAAGGAGAAAATTCCCATCACTTAGTGGGTTTTAATTCATCCTAGCTGCATCAATAAAAGCTGTGCCATTTTGTAATTTTCATGCCAAACATTCAACTATATTCATGTATGAACATATGAACCCAGAAATGTGAGTGAGCACTGATGCTTTGGGCCACCCCAAGGATCTATGGAGTAGGCATCTCTATCTGGATGGAAAGAATAGGCATCTATAAAATAACTTTATTAAAGTGGTGGCAATGGTTATTCAGCTGTGATTTCCTCGTGGCCCTGATGCATGTCGGTTTTTATAGCTCCAACTTTTCTCAAGTTACAAACAAATGACTACCAGCTAGAAAACCTTCCTCTGATGTTTTGAAATATGTAAAACTCAGCCTCTTGGCCATTTACATTTTATCAATGATCTCTTCCACGGAGAAGGTACGCACATACATGTGATACCAGCACAGGCTAAAGCATCAGCACATTTAAGACTCAGTCACTGAGAAAATGTGATTAAGTAGAACAAATCAGAAAGTGGGAAATCAATGATACAACCAGATCACTGCCTATTCCACGAAGAAGGGCAACTATAGACTTTAAAGTCATATTCAAGTGCGATGATGCATACCTAAAATCCTAGCACCCAAGAAGAGAAGGCAGGAGGATGGCTAGCTTGAGGGCCAGCCTGGGTTGCAGAGGAAGACATGTCTCAAACATCAAGGGTAAGAGAAGTAGCTGAGGATATAAATGGAAATCAGTGGTAGAGCACTTGCCTAGTATGCTCAGGCTTTAGGTTCAATTCTGGCAGCTGAGAGAGAGAGACAGAGACAGAGACAGAGACAGACAGATAAAGAAAACCAGCCATCTACCATTGTTCTTTTGGCCTTAATAACACTAGTATAAAAATATCTTTTATTCTCCTGGATAGCTGTCATCTCCAAGGCTTACTGCCTCTGTCTGCTAACCTAGGCCTAGTCCTAGAAGCTTCTAACCTAGCCTCCATACAATTTTATCTAGGCCTAGGTCTTACTTTTCTTTTTATTCGATATATTTTTTTATTCACATTTCAAATGATTTCCCTTTTCTAGACCTCCACTCCCCGAAAGTCCCTTCAGCCCCCTTCCCTCCCCCTGTTTTCCCACCCAACCCTTCCAACTTCCCTGTTCTGGTTTTGCCCTATACTGCTTCACTGAGTCTTTCCAGAACAGGGGGCCACACTTCAGTTCTTCTTGTACCTCATTTGATCTGTGGATTAAGTTTTGGGTATTCCAGTTTTCTAGGTTAATATCCAATTATTAGTGAGTGCATACCATGATTCATCTTTTGAGTCTGGGTTACCTCACTTAGTATGATGTTCTTCAGCTCCATCCATTTGCCTAAGAATTTCATGAATTCATTGTTTCTAATGGCTGAATAGTACTCCATTGTGTATATATACCACATTTTTTGCATCCACTCTTCTGTTGAGAGATACCTGGGTTCTTTCCAGCTTCTGGCAATTATACATAGGGCTGCTATGAACATATGGAACATGTATCCTTATTACATGCTAAGGAATCTTCTAGGTATATGCCCAGGAGTGGTATAGCAGGATCTTCTGGAAGTGAGGTGCCCAGTTTTCTGAGGAACAGCCACACTGATTTCCAGAGTGGTTGTAACAATTTGCAGCCCAACCAGCAGTGGAGGAGTGTTCCTCTTTCTCCACATCCTGGCCAACATCTGCTGTCTCCTGAATTTTTAATCTTAGCCATTCTGACTGGTGTAAGGTGAAATCTCAGGGTTGTTTTAATTTGCATTTCCCTAACGACTAATGAAGTTGAGCATTTTTTAAAGATGCTTCTCCGCCATTCGAAGTTCTTCAGGTGAAAATTCTTTGTTTAACTCTATACTCCATTTTTAATAGGGTTATTTGGTTTTCTGGAGTCTAACTTCTTGAGTTCTTTATATATATTGGATATTAGTCCTCTATCTGATGTAGGGTTGGTGAAGATCTTTTCCCAATTTGTTGGTTGCTGATTTGTCCATTTGATGGTGTCCTTTGCCTTACAGAAACTTTGTAATTTTATGAGGTCCCATTTGTCAATTCTTGATCTTAGACCATATGTTATTGGTGTTCTGTTCAGAAACTTTCCCCCTGCACCGATGTCCTCAAGGGTCTTCGCCAGTGTCTTTTCTATTAGCTTCAGAGTGTCTGGCTTTATGTGGAGGTCTTTGATCCATTTGGAGTTGAGCTTAGTACAAGGAGACAAGGTTGGATCAATTCCCATTCTTCTGCATGCTGACCTCCAGTTGAACCAGCACCATTTTTTGAAAAGGCTGTCTTTTTTCCATTGGATGTTTTCAGCTCCTTTGTCGAGGATCAAGTGGCCATATGTATGTGGGTTCATTTCTGGATCTTCAATCCTGTTCCATTGATCCACCTGCCTGTCACTGTACCAATACCATGCAGTTTTTAACACTATTGCTCTGTAGTATTGCTTGAGGACAGGGATACTGATACCCCCAGAATTTCTTTTATTGTTGAGAATAGTTTTAGCTATCCTGGGTTTTTTGTTATTCCAGATGAATTTGAGGATTGCTCTTTCTAACTCTGTGAAGAATTGAGTTGGTATTTTGATAGGTATTGCATTGAATCTGTATATTGCTTTTGGCAAAATGGCCATTTTAACTATATTAATCCTGCCGATCCATGAGCATGGGAGGTTTTTCCATTTTTTGAGGTCTTCTTCCATTTCCTTCTTCATAGTCTTGAAGTTCTTGTCATACAGATCTTTCACATGTTTGTTAAGAGTCACCCCAAGGTACTTTATACTGTTTGTGGCTATTGTGAAGGGGGTCATTGACCTAATTTCTTTCTCAGCCTGCTTATCCTTTGAGTATAGGAAGGCTACTGATTTGCTTGTTTTGATTTTATAACCTGCCACTTTGCTGAAGTTGTTTATCAGCTGTAGGAGTTTTCTAGTGGAGTTTTTTTGGGTCACTTAGGTAGACTAACATATCATCTGCAAATAATGATAGTTTGACTTCTTCCTTTCCAATTTGTATCCCTTTGACCTCCTTATGTTGTCTAATTCCCGAAGCTAGTACCTCAAGTACAATATTGAAAAGATAAGGAGAAAGGGGGCAGCCCTGTCTAGTCCCTGATTTTAGTGGGATTGCTTCAAGTTTCTCTCCGTTTAGTTTGATGCTGGCTACCGGTTTGCTGTATATTGCTTTTACTATGTTTAGGTATGGGCCTTGAATTCCTATTCTTTCCAAGACTTTAAGCATGAAAGGATGCTGAATTTTGTCAAATGCTTTTTCAGCATCCAATGAAATGACCATGAGGTTTTTTTTCTTTGAGTTTGTTTGTGTAGTGGATTGCATTGATGGATTTCCATATATTGAACCAACCCTGCATCCCTGGAATAAAGCCTACTTTATCATGGTGGATGATCGTTTTGATGTGTTCTTGAATTTGGTTGGCAAGAATTTTATTGAGTATTTTTGCATTGATGTTCATAAGGGAAATTGGTCTGAAGTTCTCTTTCTTTGTTGGATCTTTGTGTGGTTTTGGTATCAGCGTAATTGTGGCTTCGTAGAAGGAATTAGGTAGTGTTCCTTCTGTTTCTATTTTGTGGAATAGTTTGAAGAGTATTGGTGTTAGGTCGTCTTTGAAGGTCTGATTGAATTCTTCACTGAAACCATCTGGTCCTGTGCTTGTTTTGGTTGGAAGACTTTCTATGACCCCTTTTATTTCTTTAGGGGTTATGGGACTGTTTAGATGATCTATTTGGTCCTGATTTAATTTTGGTATTTGGTATCTGTCAAGAAAATTGTCCATTTCCTCCAGATTCTCCATTTGTGTTGAGTATAGGCTTTTGTAGTAGGATCTGATGATTTTTTGGATTTCCTCAGTTTCTGTTGTTATATCCCCCTTTTCATTTCTAAGTTTGTTAATTTGGATACTTTCTCTGTGCCCTTTGGTCAGTCTGGCTAAGGGTTTATCTATCTTGTTGATTTTCTCAAAGAACCAGCTCCTGGATTCGCTGATTCTTTGTATGGTTCTCTTTGTTTCCACTTGATTGATTTCAGCCCTGAGTTTGATGATTTCCCGTCTTCTACTCCTCCTGCGGGAATTGGCTTCTTTTTGTTCCAGGGCTTTCAGGTGTGTCCTTAAGCTGCTAGTGTATGCTCTCTCCGTTTTCTTTTTGGAGGCACTCAGGGCTATGAGTTTTCCTCTTAGCACTGCTTTCATTGTGTTCCAAAGATTTGGGTATGTTGTGCCTTCATTTTCATTAAATTCTAAAAAGTCTCTGATTTCTTTCTTTATTTCTTCTTTGGCCAAGACGTCATTGAGTAGAGTATTGTTCAGCCTCCACGTGTATGTGGGCTTTCTGTTGTTTTTGTTGCTATTGAAAACCACTCTTACTCCATAGTGATCCAATAGGAGGCATGGGATTAGTTCGATCTTATATTTGTTGAGGTCTGTCTTGTGACCAATTATATGTTTGATTTTGGAGAAGGTACCATGAGGTGCTGAGAAAAAGGTATATTCTTTCGCTTTACGGTGAAATGTTCTATAAATATCAGTCAAATCCAATTGGTCCAAAGCTTCGATTAGTTTTACTGTGTCCCTGTTTAGTTTCTGTTTTCCTGATTGGTCTATTGAAGAGAGTGGAGTGTTGAAGTCCTCCACAATTATTGTGTTAGGTGAAATGTGTGCTTTGAGCTTTAGTAAAGTTTCTTTTACGAATGAGGGTGCCCTTGCATTTGGCGCATAGATGTTCAGAATTGAAAGTTCTTCTTGGTGGATTTTTCCTTTGACCAGCAAGAAGTGTTCCTCAGTGTCTCTTTTGATGACTTTAGGTTGAAAGTCAATTTTATCTGATATTAGAATGGCTACTCCAGCTCGTTTCCCAAGAGTATTGGATTGTACAATTGTCTTCCAGCCTTTTACTCTAAGGTAGTTTTTGTCTTTGACATTTAGGTGTGCTTCCTGTATGCAGCAAAATGTAGGGTCCTGTTTCCTTATCCAGTCTGTTAGTTTATGTCTTTTTATTGGGGTATTGAGTCCATTGATGTTAAGAGATATTAAGGAATAGTGATTATTACTTCCTGTCATTTTTGATGTTATTTTTATATTTGAGTGGTTATCTTCTTTTGGGTTTGATGAAGGAAGGTTACTATCTTGCTTTTTCCAGGGTGTAGTTCCCCTCCTTGTATTGGAGTTTTCCTCCTATTACTCTTTGCAGAGCTGGGTTTGTGGAAAGATATTCTGTAAATTTGGTTTTGTCATGGAATGTCTTGGTTTCTCCATCTATTGTGATTGAGAGTTTTGCTGGGTATAGTAGTCTTGGCTTACATTTGTGTTCTCTTAGAGTCTGCATGAGATCTGTCCAGGATCTTCTAGCTTTCATGGTCTCTGGTGAGAAGTGTGGTGTGATTCTGATAGGTCTTCCTTTATATATTACTTGGACTTTTTCTCTTACTGCCCTTAATATTCTTTCTTTGTTTAGTGTATTTGGGGTTTTAATTATTATGTGGCGAGAGGTATTTCTGCTCAGGTCCAGTCTGTTTGGAGTTCTGTAGCCTTCTTGTATATTCATAGGCATCTCTCTCTTTAAGTTGAGAAAGTTTTCTTCCATAATTTTGTTGAAGATATTTGCTGGCCCTTTCAGTTGTAAATCTTCACTCTCATCTATACCTATAATCCTTAGGTTTGGTCTTCTCATTGTATCCTGGATTTCCTGAATGTTCTGGGATACAAGCTTTTTGCATTTTGCATTTTCTTTGACTGTTGAGTCAATAGAAACCTATGGTATCTTCGGCATCTGAGATTCTTTCTTCCATCTCTTGTATTCTGTTGTTTATATTTGCATCAATAGCCCCTGATTCTTCTCAAGGTTTTCTATCTCCAAAGTTGTCTCCCTTTGTGATTTCTTAGTTGTTTCTACTTCTGTTTTTAGATCCAGGATGGTGTTGCTCAGTTCCATCATTTGTTTGTTTGTGTTTTCCTGTAATTCTTTAAGAGATTTTTGTGTTTCCTCTTTCATGACTTCTGCATGTTGACTCAAGTTCTCCTGCATTTCTTTAAGTTTGTGTGTGTGTGTGTGTGTGTGTGTGTGTGTGTGTTTCTTCTTTATTGGCTTCTATCTCTTGAGCCTTATTCTCCTGCATTTCTTTAAGTGATTTTTGTGTTTCCATTATACAGATTTCTAGCTTATTCATGTTCCCCTGTATTTCTTTAAGAGATTCATTTATGTCCTTTTTGTGTTCTTCTAGCAGCATCATGACCAGTGATTTTAAATCCAAATCTTGTTTCTCTGGTGTGTTGGCATAACCAGGACTTGCTGATGTTGGAGAGTTTGGTTCAGATGCTGCCATATTGCCTAGATTTCTGTTAGTAGCGTTCCTGCATTTGCCCTTTGCCATCTTGTTCTCTGGAGTTAGTTGGTCTTGTCTCTGGCTGGTGTTTGAGCCTCCTGAGGGGCTCTGGGGCTATTTCTTCAACACTGGATGGCTGGGTTTCCCCTGTAGCAGATTGCTGATCTGCTGTCCTCCTCTTGGATGCCCTTACAGCCCTAGTGTGCTTTGCCCCAGATTGTGTCTGTAAACCAGATGGTGCCCGTTTGCTCCTTCAGGGAGTGCTGAAGTGTGTATGCTGAGGGGACCTTTTCTGCATGCTGATCACTCTGCTGGGCAGCCAATCTCCCAACTGGGTTGGTGCACACAAGGCTAGCCTAGCTGCTCAGGCCCTGAGTCTAGGCAAAAGCCTGTGAGTCCAAGGTCTGAGCAAAGTTCCCCTCGGGCTATGACTGTTAATTGGGTTTGTCAGGTGGCCAGGATGGCGGGCCTGCAAGCGCTCCCTGAAAGTGCTGGGAGAGTCTGCTGGGCTAACAACCTCTTGGCCGGGTTGACACACAGATGGCCCACCGAGCAGCCCAGTTCTTGGGGTCAGTCCAGGGCCTGTTGGGGCCCAGACCCCCGCTATGTTAGTCTCGGGCTATGCCTATTAGCCGGCTTTGCCTGCTAGAACTCTCTGGTGTCCTGTAGGCAAAATGGTGACGAGCGTGCCAGGCCCAGGCAAAAAACCTCCTGGCTGGGTTGGCACCCCGATGGCCCCCCCAACAGCCCAGGGCCTGGGTTCAGGCCAATGCCCGTCGGGCTTAGACCCCCTGCGATGTTGGCCTCCGGGTTATATTTGCGTACCTCAGTCTGTCTGATCTCTCTGGAGTCCGAGAACCAAGATGGAGGCGAGTATCTTGTAACTGACTGGCGGGAGGCAGAGTTCTGAAGTGGCTTCTGCGCGGTGAAAGGCACCGTAAATCCGCCGCTGCTTGCAGCCTGGCTGGCCAGTGATGGCCCGTGGTCGTGGGCTCAAGGCCTGCTTGGACCCTGTCACCTTGGTTCCACTGCTGATGGCCCTTCAACTGAACCAGCCACTGCTGTCGCCGCCGCCATCGCTACTAGGTCTTACTTCTGAATCAGCTCATTCTTTCTAGTTCTTTCTGAATTCTGGCTGGCTGGTTCAGCTCAGCTGTCCTGGCTCAAATTCCTCTCCAAGGTGATGGATTCAATCTGGCTTTTCACTCAGCCTCTGGCATTTTGCTTTTTACTCTGCTTGGCCTCAAACTAACTCTGACAATCTGTTCTAATCTTCTAGTTCCTTCTTCTTCTCTGATTCACTAATCTAGCTTGTTCTTTCACCTGTCTCTGTAAAACTCTCCTGGTAAAACTGTCTCCTTCTCTCCGCACTGCCCTTAATCAGCTTCCCTTTCCTTTCTCTTCCGATGAGAGTTGGCCCATCCTGTTCTGTCTAATCTTTCTCTAATTAACCCTTTCATCTGCCACTCAGTTAGACATCACTTTTAAACATGGGTGCTTTCTTCAACAAACTAACTTTACCTTCATTGTTTGGGATTAAAGCTGTGTGCTAAGGGATGAGCCACACCACAGCTAGAAACAGCTTTTGCAGTAAATAACACCATCTCAGGGGTTCACAGTGTGTTTAGATATCCTGCAAAACACCAATCACTGTTGATCAAAATCAGACTTCTCACCAAGTGACCAAACTTTAAACTTAAGCCTTAAGTTCTGTTTATGTGTTGTTAGAACAGCTAACTTGAGAGAAGGTAGATAAATCCTGTAGTGTGTCATTAAAAGACACAGGACATCAACAGCTCTTGGATGTGTGAGAAAAGTGTGGGAATGAAGGGTAGGCTGTCCTGCTTATGTTCCCAAGTCATATACATGTGCAGACTCTATATGTTCCAATCAGTGTACAATAGACATTGGCATTCATAAATCCAGTGTTGTGCCACATTCCTAATGAGGCACAAACAAATGGAGGCTTGTGGGGCTTCACACCTGACTCATCCGTCCCGTCTACTTGTGAGTTCTATAAACCACCATGCGCTGGCCTGCTTTCTTTGCATTTTTAAGAAGATTACAGTATCTCTAACTCTATTGCTAGGACTGAGAAGTTCATTATCTCCTTGTCATGTCTATAGCCACAAGTGTTACAAATGGTGGAAAAAATCTCTCTCTCTTTTTCTGATGTTTTCTGAAGAGGCAAATATCTCACAAGCAGAAGACGTTTCTCTCAAACCACCCATAAACACTCTTGCTGATTAAAGTGGTTTCTGTCACTGAGCTGATCGCTCCGTACTTAATAGTAACAAGGCCATTACTTCACGCGCATTCTTCACGCGCATTCTTCACGCGCATTCTTGGTATTGACTGGTGGGTTGGTTCTGGTCACAGATGGTGGCAAAGATGATAGGAGTGACAGTGTGAGGAGCAATGGCACTTGTGGTGTCACTGTTTGGTATTTCCTAAGTCGCCTGCTAGGTCTCCATGAGGTTCTGGTCATAGAACCTGTTCTCTTTTTAAAAAGTTTTTATTGATACTTTGTGAATTTCATATCATGCACCCCAATCCCACTCAGCTTTCCATCCCTTCATATCTGCCCACCTCCTGTACAATCTCCCCCACAAAAGCAAGCAAACATACAAACTATACATATACCTATATGTGTATATATTCATGTACATATACATCATATATATACATATACATGTATGCAGATACACATATGCAGATACACATATATACATACACATATATACACATAAACATATATACACATATCTACATACACACATACACACACATATATACATAATCTCATTGTGGAAGCTATAATGTGTCAAGCAGTACATCCTTTTGTCCACATATCTTTACTTGAGAATGTCCATTGCAATGAGTCATTAGTCTTCTTGGACACCTCTGGCTTCTCATACTTTATCAGTACTGGATATCCTGTTATTGCCCTGTGTCATAGAGACCCTGCATCTTTGCATCTGTAGGACTAGCCCCTTCATATGCTGCAGCAGTTCATAGATGGGATAGATATTGGGTAGACCAGCTTAAAGCCCTGGATCTGGGCCTGGGAGGTAGCTGAGTTGGTCAGCCAGCCTGTTCTCAGCTTTGCCAAGGCAATGGACTGGGCCATCTCTCCAGCAGTCTGGCCATCACACAAGAGGGTCAGTTCTCATGAGTACAGCAGCTGTCGAGAGGTAGAGCCAGCTCTGCCCAGCCTTTGGGCATCAAATGGCCTGAGACAGCAGCCCAAAAGGGATGTCCACATGATCTTTGGTGGTAACATGGGTCATGGACATTGGCACAGTCCCCCACTGCTGCAGGACCATAGACCCAGAAACAGCCCCTGGCAGCAGCATGGGCTGGGATATCACCATGGCCTCAGGTGGCAGCGCAGGCTACTCACATGAGGGTGCTCCTCTCCACCCTCATGGGGCCTGCTCTTAAGTGTGGTTTTCATACCCAGTGACAGTCCCTTGGAGAAAACTCGTTCTTTTTTCTTTGCAAGTCATTGTCAAATGGCAATAGCTTTTCAGTTTGGTATAAGAAATCATATCCTCTTTTTCCTCTCAGTGTTGGTATTCCATATGGCTTGCACCTGTACAGTCCCTGTGCATACTGCCTCAGTCTGTGTGAGTCCATGTGTGTGTCAGCCCTGTTGCATCTAGAAGGCCCTATTTTCTTGGTGTCTTCCTTCCCCACTATCTCTTAAAATCTTTTCTGTCTACTCTGCTTCTGGGTTCCCTGAGCTCTCAGGGGAAGGAGTTGATGGAGATGACCCACTTAGGACCCAGTGTTCCAAGGTCTCTTTCTACACATTGTCCAGTTATAGGTCTCCATACTTGTTGCTGTCTACTGCAGAAGAAAGCTTTTTTGATGATGGCTGAGCAAGACACCTTGTCCATGTGTATAGCAGAATGTTTTTAGCAATAATTTTATTGCTGTGTTGCATTAGCGGAACAATAGTAATTTTCTCCATCTTATGGAGTGGGCCTTGAATCCAATCAGATAGTGGCTGGTTACTTTTTAACCTGTGTGCTCAATTCAGTCTAGGTAACCATGCCTGTCCCTAATGAAGTGGAGAGCCACAGAGTTCACGTCAGCTGCGCTGTGGCTCAGTCCTAGGAGGAACGTTTCCGGGCCCTCCCAGCTGCAGCTTCCTGCACACCCGGCAGTCTGACTGGGCTTCAGGAGAAGCAGGAAGAGTGTTTTATTACTACCCATATGACTGAACATGGGAGTGATGTGTACAACGCAGGCACAGCTAATGTCAACACGACGCACTTGGGAGGAGCGAGCTTCTCTGAGGAGTGCCTCCATCTGGGCACCTCCATGGAGCACTTTTTCTGATTGATGATTGATGATTGATGGAGAACCTAGCCAGGCCTCCTGCCAGTGTTGGATTCCTGGGCAGCTGGGCCTGGATAGTGTAAGAAATGTAGCTTAGTAAGGCAAAGAGAAGCAGGTCACTAAACCCCAGGGCATCCACTGGTATTATTAAGGTAGACCCACTGTACCATCTTATTCTGGTTGTCACAGTTGCTGAAGTCCACTGTAGCCTGCCCTGCATCTCGCTATGGATTTCCAGGTCTGTGAAATGAAAAGGGGCTTGTTTATCAAACTTATCATCAGGGTCCCAACTGTAAGAGAAAAAAAAGCACACTAAACACATTTTTCCTACATAAAATTCTCCCATGAAGTGTTGATATTTGTTTGAAAATTTGAGTACATTACTAATTTATTATGACTTATGCAAACATAATACATTAATGTAGATTATTTAGCTCTCAAAAAATAATTTACTACAATCATATAAAGCCAACTTACATTATTATCCAAAAATGATTTCTCAGCATTGATAGGAATTCTGTGAATTACAGCCAACTCACAATATACACAAATGTCTTTTTTTAAAAGAACACATTTTCGTCCAGCATTTGCTTCTAAAAATCGTCATCTTAGTAATTAACTCTAGTTCCCAATTACACTGTTTTTAGCACTCAGCTTTCGTCTGAGAACAATTCAACCCAGATTCACTGAACATGCGGAGATGCAGCTGTTAGAGGAAAATGAGAATGAGCCCAAGAAACTTCTGACATTCTTCTGTGTCCTAGGTCTAAAGACCAAACCTCCAAACAAGACTGAAAGGCCATCCAGAGGCTATGGATCCATCCCATATATAGTCGTCAAACCCAGATGCTATTGTGGACCCTAGGAAGTGCTTGCTGACAGGATACCTGAAATGGCTGTCTACTGAGAGGCTCTGCCAGAGCCTGACAAATACAGAGGCAAATGCTTGCAGCCAACCATTGGACTGAGCACGAGGCCCCCCATGGAGGAGTTGGAGAAGGTACTGAACGAGCTGATGATCTTTGCAGCCCCATGCTGAGAGCAACACTGATAACTGGCCAGACCTCTGGAGCTCCCAGGAACTGAACCACCAACCAAAGGGTACACATGAAGGAACCCATGGTTCCAGCGGCATATGTGACAGAGGATGGCCTTTTTGAACATCAGTGGGAGGAGGGGCCCTTGGTCCTGTGGGAGTTTGATGCTCCAGTGTAGGGGAATGCTAGGGCAGGAAGACAGGAGTGGGTGGGTGACTGGGGAAGCACCCTCATAGAGGCAGGGGAGTGGCGGATGTGATAGGGGGGTTCCAGAGGGGAGACCTGGAAAGGGAATAATATTTGAAGTGTAAATAAAGAAAATATCCAATAAAAGGGTGGGGGGAGACTGAAATCACCTTCTGGCTCTGGGGTCTGGAAAAGCTGCCATAGCCACAGAAGTGAATGTGTAATATTTTCTCAGAAATGGCTGAAATTAGGTGGGGGAGCTGGAGTAAAAACCTACATCTGAGCCCTGGCATTATTGTGGGGGAAACAATGGTTTCTGGAAACAGCTGTGTTGGAGTTGCCAGATGATTGACGTCATGAAGTCATCTTCTTGTTTAGAGTCTATGCATGTGGAAATGGGTCAGCATCACCTCGTAGTGTTCTTGTGCTGCTTGCTGACTTAGGCATTAAACCACAATGACTTGAGTGCTCTCTGTCATTTGGTAGTGATCCATATAATAAAAAGTTATCTTTCACAAAGAAAAGTCTTCCAAGGTGGTAGTGCCTGTTCTGTGGACCTCAAGTTCGAGGCCAAAGGACCATGATGGGTAATGTTATGTTTTTCTATTCTCTGTGGTTTCTCTTTACACTTTCATAGTCACCTTAGTGATTGAAGCCTGTACAGACGTGTGGTCTGGTTTCTATGGCTCACGAAGCAACCTCAGGGCTCAGCGTTGCTGTCAGGACAGTACTATAACGCCACAGTCTTGGTTACTCAGGCTTCAGAGTCAGAAGAGGAACATGAGCCTTCATCCTGAGGCAGCTGAGTTGGGGGAGGGGCAGTCTTTAACTCTCTCTTCCATGTAAGTATTGGCTCTCAACTCCGGGGAGAATTATCAACCAATAGGAAGCTTTCTTCCTTATCCACCAATGGGAATCTTTCTTTTTTATCCACCAATGGGAAACTTTCTTCCAAAGAGTCAGTTCTGAGATCATCCGTGATCTCTCAGGTCAGGGCTGTCCTGACACTGCACAAGATGCCAATCCTCTCTGCCCGCCATAGCACTCTTCCCTAAAGAATCACAGTACTATCTACAATCACAATTTTAGGAAAGTTCCAGAGAGTTGTAACCTCTTGGATAATCCTTACCTATTGCAATTGTCTCAGCTTCCAAGATCTGTCCCATTTCTAAGTCATCAGGAGAAACTAAGAGAGGGGCTTGGTTCTCAAGCAAGGGTGTGGACCTCAGCTACTTCAGGACACAAGCTGTGTAGCAAAATAATGGGCCTGTAATACAGTGTGTCTGATACCAAGAAATGGCTGAAGAAACATTCTGCAGGGAGAATTTGCCTACTCGAAGTGTAGAAGTGTGTGTAATCCCGGGACCCATCTCCTAGGAGCTTTCTAGGAATGTGAACTCCTCAGATTTTGAAGGAGGTTTTCCACACAAACCTCTCGTCCCAGCTCTATTTCTGTTGCTGAGATTAACATTATGACCCAAAATAACTCAGGCAAAGGAAGAATTCATTTGGTTTACAGATTATAGTCCACCATCAAGAGAAGCCAATTTAGGAACTCAAAGCAAGAATTTGAAACAGGAACCATTAACCTCAACAAAAGCTACGCCATCTCTCCAAACAATGCCACCTATCATGTACAAAATGTTCAAATCCCTCAGCCAGTCTTGCTGAAGCCACCACAATGTGTTATAAGGTGCTAAGATACATGTACAATATTGTATATAAATTGCATTGTTTAAATAGTTATACTTCTGAATTAAAACCATCTTGAACAAGTGATGTAATTCTCTTTCAATCACACCCTGATCTTCCATCATCTCTTATGTGAATGAAAGATGTTATGGGCTGTGATCTCAGGTAAACGGTGCTTTCTGTTTTAAACTTAAAGATATTAGATGTCCCCTCACATAGCACATGATGGAGCAGGGAGGGGTCAAATTAGATTTCCAGCCAGTAGCTTTCCAGAAGAAAATGAACAAAGTAAAATAAATAAATAAATAAATAAATAAATAAATAAATAAATAAATAAATATCTCCATAACTAGAGAACACCCACTGAGGCACTTAGAAGGAAGCAAAACTCAGAAAAAAGAGTCATTTCATAAATGAGGTGCATGAAATTGCAGCGCCAGATATGAAGATGTCTGATTCTAAACAAAATGATGGTGGTATTTTTATAATTCTACAAATAGCTGCCCTGTAAAAACCCATTGAGTTCAGCATAAAATAGAAATACCAATGGCCAGAAAATTAAACTTACTTATAAAGTAAACATTTTGTAGTAAAAATAAATCACAGAAGGAAGTAAATTTGACCCATGTATGCAATGCTATTTTTTGTGTGTGTGGTGTGTGTGTGTTTGTTTAGTTGGTTGGTTTTTGGATAATCTATGCTTAGGAGAATAACAGTTTGTGGGTTTGTTTGCATGGTGGGCATCTGTCATTCTTGTTGGGTTTATAAGGATGTTTTCATGATGTGTACTGTTCCCTTTCATGTCATGTATACTGTTCCCTCTCATGACATGTAACTGTTCCCTCTCATGACATGTAACTGTTCCCTCTCATGACATGAAACTGTTTCCTTTCATGTCATGTATACTGTTGCCTTACATGTCATGTAAATGTTCCCTCTCATGACATGTATACTGTTCCCTTTCATGTCATGTAACTGTTCCCTCTCATGACATGTAACTGTTCCCTTTCATGTCATGTAACTGTTCCCTCTCATGACATGTAACTGTTCCCTTTAATGACATGTATACTGTTCCCTCTCATGTCATGTAACTGTTCCCTTTCATGACATGTATACTGTTCCCTTTCATAGCATGTAACTGTTCCTTTTCATGACATGTAAATGTTCCCTTTCATGACATGTAACTGTTCCCTTTCATGTCATGTAACTGTTCCCTTTCATGACATGTAACTGTTCCCTCTCATGTCATATATACTGTTCCCTTTCATGACATGTAACTATTCCCTTTCATGACATGTAACCGTTCCCTCTTATGACATGTAACTGTTCCCTTTCATGTCATGTAACTGTTCCCTCGCATGACATGTAACTGTTCCCTTTCATGTCATGTAACTGTTCCCTCTCATGACATGTAACTGTTCCCTTACATGTCATGTAAATGTTCCCTCTCATGACATGTATACTGTTCCCTTTCATGTAATGTAACTGTTCCCTCTCATGACATGTATACTGTTCCCTTTCATGACATGTAACTGTTCCCTCTCATGACATGTATACTGTTCCCTTTCATGTCATGTAACTGTTCCCTCTCATGTCATGTAACTGTTCCCTTTCACATCGTGTAACTGTTCCATTTCATGTCATGTAAATGTTCCCTCTCATGACATGTAACTGTTCCATTTCATGTCATGTAACTGTTCTCTTTCATGACATGTAACTGTTCCCTTTCATGACATGTAACTGTTCCCTTTCATGTCATGTATACTGTTCCCTTTCATGACATGTAACTGTTCCATTTCATGTCATGTAACTGTTCCCTCTCATGACATGTAACTGTTCCATTTCATGTCATGTAACTGTTCTCTTTCATGACATGTAACTGTTCCCTTTCATGACATGTAACTGTTTCCTTTCATGTCATGTATACTGTTCCCTTTCATGACATGTAACTGTTCCATTTCATGTCATGTAACTGTTCCCTCTCATGTCATGTAACTGTTCCCTTTCATGTCATGTAACTGTTCCCTCTTATGACATGTAACTGTTCCCTTTCATGTCATGTATACTGTTCCCTTCCATGTCATGTATACTGTTCCCTTTCATGTCATATAACTGTTCCCTCTCATGACATGTAACTGTTCCCTCTCATGTCATGTAACTGTTCCCTCTCATGACATTTAACTGTTCCCTTTCATGTCATGTAACTGTTCCCTTTCATGTCATGTAACTGTTCCCTCTCATGACATGTAACTGTCCCCTCTCATGACATGCAACTGTTCCCTTTCATGACATGTATACTGTTCCCTTTCATGTCATGTAACTGTTTCCTTTCATGACATGTAACTATTCCCTTTCATGTCATGTAAATGTTCCCTTTCATGACATGTAACTGTTCCCTTTCATGACATGTAACTGCTCCCTTTCATGTCATGTAAATGTTCCCTTTCATGACATATAACTGTTCCCTTTCATGTCATGTAACTATTCCCTTTCATGTCATGTAACTGTTCCCTTTCATGTCATGTAACTGTTCCCTCTCATGACACATAACTGTTCCCTTTCATGTCATGTATACTGTTCCCTTTCATGTCATGTAACTGTTTCCTTTCATGACATGTAACTATTCCCTTTCATGTCATGTAAATGCTCCCTTTCATGACATATAACTGTTCCCTTTCATGACATGTAACTATTCCCTTTCATGTCATGTAACTGTTCCCTTTCATGTCATGTAAATGTTCCCTTTCATCACATGTAACTGTTCCCTTTCATGTCATGTAAATGTTCCCTTTCATGACATGTAACTATTCCCTTTCATGACATGTATACTGTTCCTTCAAATGCGCATCTGTTGTCCCCTTTCTCTCCCCTCCTCACATTCCCATAAGTCACCCTTGTTCCAGTGATGGCTTACACATACTTCCATGTCACCTAGGGTCCACAGATGAGGAAAGGCGTGC
Source organism: Apodemus sylvaticus (assembly GCF_947179515.1). Lineage (NCBI taxonomy): Eukaryota > Metazoa > Chordata > Mammalia > Rodentia > Muridae > Apodemus > Apodemus sylvaticus. The sequence continues at coordinate 5,702,123 of NC_067489.1, read as the reverse complement.
CATTTCCCTTTCTGGATCTGGCCTAAGTCACGCAGGAGCATGATCTCCTTCTTTGTGCCTGAGAAAAATTCCATTGTGTGTGTTTGACATATTTTCTCTACCCACTCTTCCGTGGCTGGACACCCAGCCTGATTCTATGGCTTAGCACAGTGATCACTGACATGAATACAGATAAGAGAGTTTCCTGTAGTGTATTGACTTAAAAGTCCTTGGGCCAGGCTGCAGCGGTGCCCCAGTGGTCACTAGTAATTCTGGTCGTATCAAGGACACTTTTTTGGGTTCCCAGAACCTATAAGGCAACTAGCCTGTAATGCCAGTTTCAGGATATTCCTTTTTGTCCTCTGTGGCATGCATATGTGCAAACAAAACATATCCATAAAATAAAAATAAGTCTTTTTTTTTGTACTTCAGGTAATCCCCCAGGAGTAGCACTGCTGGGTCATATGGTAAATCTATTTATGGATTTAAAAATTATAAACATTATCATAAAAGAAAAATTCCAAATACAAACATCACACATTAAAATTAACCAGTGATTTTCTATAAAATGAGAAATTGGTATTCTGAATGAAAGCCAAGGAGCTCACTTTAAACTTCACACTTCCGGTATCACTTATCCACTCCCAGACCCCCAAAACCTATGGGAAAATTGGGACTAAAAATGATTGGGTTTATATCCATTTATAACTGTCTCCAGCCCTTCCTCATTGTTTATATTTAGCCTTTCTTATTCACTTCACGTACATTTGTTTCATTTGTTTTCATACGTATACTGGCAAAATCAGCGTATTAAAAATAACATGCTTTTTCTTTCTTACTGAGATCGTGTGACCTCTCATTATTGTTATCCATTAGAATTTCATCTTTTTCCCTGCAGATTTTCAACTTGATTGTTTTTTGTTTTTTTTTGGTTTTTTGTTTTTTTGTTTTTTTAGAGGTGAGTAGTGTTCCATTTTCTACATACACACCAAATCTCCATCATCCAGCTGTTTGTTGATGAACAACTTAGGCTGACTCCAACTCTTTGCTGTGTTGAGTTAAGCAGCAATATGCATGGTGATGCAGATATCTCCATGGTAGGATATGGAGTTCTCTGGGTATGCTGAGCCCAGTCTCCACAGCCCTCCCAGCTGTGTAGTCGTAATTTACAATTGTCTAATGCATCTTGTCCTAGCTACTTTTCCAATTGTTGTTATAAAACCCTATGACCAAGGCAACTTAGAGAAGGAAGGGTTCTTTTGGGACTGCAGTCCCAGAGGCTGAGAGTCCATGATCAAGAAGAGAAACATGATAGCAGGCTGTCAAGGCTTCTACAGCAGTAGCTAGGAGCATATATCTTCAGTCGCAAACTGGAAGCAGAAAGAGCAAACTCACAATGGTGTGAATCCTTGAGTTTTCAAAACACCTCCAGGGACACCCTTGCCCCAGAGAGGCTACCCCTCCTAGGCCCCACAAATAGGGCCACCCACTGGAGACCTAGTATTGAAATACTTGGTAATATGGAGGAGATCAGATTCAAACCACCACTACTACTAATGTTGGGTATATTGCCTATTCTTATTGAACATTTGTACCTTATCTTTCCAGGACCATCTATTGTCATATATAACTGTTATTATCTGAGGTATATTCTTCCTGTTTCCTCTAGTGCTCTTTCCCTGAAGGGATAGAAGGGTTTGTCTTCAGCTGTTTAGATGGCCACACGATTTCTATCTTTGAGTCCCTGTGTGCTGTATTCCATTTGTTGATCTGTGTATGTTGAACCATCCTTCCATCCCTAGAGTGAAATCACTTTGGTCGTGTTTGGTGTTGTTTTTGTTGTTGTTGTTTTGCACATTCTGGATAAAATTTGCTAGAATTTTACAAATTGTATTGATGTTCATCAGTTGGACTGGCCATTCTTGTTGTTTTGTGTCTTTGTCTTTATCCAGTGCACATAACAGGGTAATAGGGGCCTTAAAAAAAATTAGTTTGGTAGCATTCTTTCACTTTCTTTGTTATGCGATGGTTTGGGGATCTACAGGTCTATGGTGTTGGTTCTGGGAAAGTCTCATTGACTTCAGCACTGAGTGCAAGAGTGTACCTGCCCTGGACTCTGTTTAGTAGAGAGACTTTTTTTATTATTACTGCTTCAATTAGATCTGTTTATGTTGTTTATGTCTTATTCATTTAATTCTGGCAGGACACATGTCTCTAAAATTTAATCTATTTCTTTTAAATCATCTCCCTTGTTGGAATATATTTTTTAATGTATGTTCTAAAGAAGCACTGAATTTCATTGAAATCTGCTGTAATGTGTTTCCTTTTGTCTAGGTGTACTAGATTTTATCAATTGTAGTTTTCTCTCTCTGTCTCTCTCCCTCTCCCTCTCCCTCTCCCTCTCCCTCTCCCTCTCCCTCTCCCTCTCCCTCTCCCTCTCCCTCTCCCTCTCCCTCTCCCTCTCCCTCTCCCTCTCCCTCTCTCTCTCTCTCTCCCTCTTCCTCTCTCTCCAGTAGTTAAGCTAAAGATTTATCAATCTTCATCCTGTGGTTTTATAAAGGGCCAACTAGCTTCCCTGACTCTTGATACTTTGTTTTAAATTTTCCTTGATCTACATTACTTCTTTCTATCTAGTGATTTGGGGATTTGTTTCTTGTTCTTTCAAGGCTCTACATTACACATGTAAATTACCTACTTGTGGTGTTTTTGATTTTAAATATAGATACTTAAAGCTATAAACTTCTCACTTGTGATTGCTTTCATCCTGCCTCAGAGACTTTAGTATGTTGTATTTTCATTTTCATTGAATTGTAGACATCTTTAATATTTCTTCTTGATTTCTTTAACAATGCCTTCATTCTTTTTACAGGAGGTTCTATTGACTGCTGAGAGGATAGTGTGTCCCACAGCATTTGGATGAAACATTAAACATTTTAAAGGTATCCATACTTAAAAGGAGATGATGAACACCACAAACTTGCATAAATCTTGTTAATTAGCTTTGCATGTTGCTGTGGTGAAACACCTGACAGAAGCAACTCAAGAAAAGAAGGTCTGATTTTGATTCATGGTTTGAGAGATCTAGCCCCGTCAAGGCAGGGAACTCATGAGATCAGGAAGCAGCTGGCCCTGTCCTAATCAGGAAACAGAGAAGAATGGATACAAATCTTTGTCTGGCTTTCCAACTCCCTTTTCCATTCGGGCACTCTGGGCCAGCCTATGGGATGATGTCATGCAATCTCAGGGTATTCTCTTTTTGGTTGAACTTATACCCGGAGCTGAGTCATCCAGTCAGGCTGGTAATCGAAGTCTGTATTCCAGTGTGTAAGTCACTGCTGAGCTGTTCAGTGTTCACATGTGCTGTTACTGAACTGAAGAGTTTTTCTGATGTGATTGTTTTAATATTTAGTTTAATGAAACTTGTTCCTCACTTTTAGTCACACACACTGCAGAATCATCAGAGTCTGCCTGGTACCATTGTTAGCCTGGTATTCTCAATGGGAGCAGCTCTTTCATCCTCTGCCCCAAGACCAGCTGGTGATATGTGGAACATTTTGGGTTGCCATGCCTGTGGTTAGAAGATTGTGATATTGGAAGATGACAAGACAGGTCAGAATATATTCAGTGCCCTACAAAGAAAAGGACAGAATAAAACCCACAGGTCAGAGCTTAGGTTCCAGTCCTGAGGCCTCTGGCGGGAGCCCTCAGATCTCTCCGCTTCCAGATCCAGATCAGCCTGGGCGGCAACGCCACATCTCCAGGTCCTGCAAGAGGCAAGAGGGGCTTCCGGGAGGCCAGCTGGGAGAAGTCAGTGTGCTCTGGTGAATCCAGTGGGCCCCGGCAGGAGCCTTCAAGTGTCTGCTTTGGGATTTGAACAGCCTGGGCCACAGCACTCAGTCTCCAGGAAGTGCAGGAGACCTGGTGTGCACCTGGAGGCAGACTGGGAGCTAATAGAAAAGAAACTGGGGAAGACCCTTGAGGACATGGGCACAGGGGAAAAGTTCCTGAACAGATCACCAATAGCTTATGCTTTAAGATCAAGAATTGACAAATGGGACCTCATAAAATTACAAAGTTTCTGTAAGGCAAAGGACACTGTTAAAACAGCAACCATCAAATTGGGAAAGGATATTCACCAACCCCACATCTGATAGAGGGCTAATATCCAATATATACAAAGAACTCAAGAAGTTAGACCCCAGGGAACCAAATAACCCTATTAAAAAATTGGGTACAGATCTTAACAAAGAACTTTCACCTGAAGAAATTCGGATGGCTGAGAGGCACCTTAAGAAGTGCTCAACATCATTAGTCATTAGGGAAATGCAGATCAAAACAACCCTGAGATTTCACCTTACACCAGTCAGAATGGCTAAGGTCAAACACTCAGGAGACAGCAGGTGTTGGCGAGGATGCGGAGAAAGAGGAACACTCCTCCACTGCTGGTGGGGCTATAAGATGGTACAACCACTGTGGAAATCAGTCTGCAGGTTCCTCAGAAAACTGGGCATGAGACTTCCAGAGGACCCTGCTATACCTCTCCTGGGCATATACCCAAAGGATTTCCCAGCATGCAGTAAAGACACATGCTCCATTATGTTCATAGCAGCCTTATTTATAATAGCCAGAAGCTGGAAAGAACCCAGATGCCCCTCAAAGGAGGAATGGATTCAGAAAATGTGGTATATTTACACAATGGAATACTACTCAGCAATTAGAAACAATGAATTCACAAAATTTTTAGGCAAATGGCTTGATCTGGAAAATATCATCATAAGTGAGGTAACCCAATCACAAAAGAATACACATGGAATGCAATCTCTGATAAGTGGATATAAATTAGCCCAGAAGCCCTGAATACCCAAGGCACAAATTGCATAACAAATGACTCCCCTGAAGAAGTATGGAGAGTGTCCTGATCCTGGAAGGGATCGATCTAGCATTGGAAGGGATCGATCTAGCATTGGAAGGGAATATAAGGACAGAGAAAAAGGAGGGAGGTGATTGGAGAAGGGATGGAGAAAAGAAGGTTTATGGGACATATGGGGAGGGGGGATCCGGGAAAGGGGAAATCATTTGGAATGTAAACAAAGAATATAGAAAATAAAAATATTAAAAAAAAATAAAACCCACAGGTATCCTACCATGGTGGCTAAAACCTGAGCTAGCTATATTACCCGTCATTATAATGTTCAAATACTTTAGAGTTTAAGATTAAAATGGTTCTCTAGTCAGCTAACAGGCCACAACTTACTAAAATGCTTTCCCACAGCACTTAGCAAATTAGAGAGTGGAGTTTACTGTGAGAACATTTCAGAGGAAGCCATGGTAGTCAGAGAAAATAAAATTGCATGCCTTTTACATCTAATTTTATGACTCGTATTACTAACTGCTGTAGTTCACAGGGAGGGAATTTATCTTCTTCTTAAGTAATTGGTGTAGAAACAATTCAGTTAAGAACAATGAAAGGCCACTTCTATTTATGCCCTGAGCATCTCAGCCCAGGAGAGATGCCCTGTGTCCCAGAGAACAGAGCTTCAGAGAGAATCCAGAGGTAGAGGCTCAGCCTAGCATATGTATTCCCAGGCTCTAGATCTGCTCTTCACAGTGAATCACATTCAGCCGGCTCTGGTAACAGTATCTGGTGTGAGGACCTCATCCTAAAGAAAAGGCAACTAAGAACTGTGGAAACAGAACAACCTCTGAAAGCTTCCTAGAAAGACCCTTCTTAGACTCCACCCATGCAGCCACAGCAGGCTCTCATAGTAACTTTCCTCATTGCTGTGTTTTAAGGGAGAAAAGATTTAATTTGGTTCATGGCCAGTTTATCATGGCAAGGAAGGCATGGTAGCCAGTGTGGCTCAGAGTAGAAGTTGAACAGTGAGACAGTTAGGCACATTACAGTTGTAGACAGGAAACAGAGGCAGAGCAGGAAGCAGTGTTAGAATGTAAAACAGTGGTTTACTACCACTGTTCTACCATCAGGCAGGTCCTATGTCATAAAGGTTTCATAACTGCCCTACCACACCTAAGGATCCCATATTTCCTATGGGAAATATTGCATATTCAAATCTGTATAGCCCTCCCATCCACCTTATAAGATCATGGCCATTGAATAACATGAAATATATTTGGTAAAAATTCTTAAGTTCCTATAGTTTTAAAGATGTCAATGTGCCATGTTCTAATTTCAAAATCGTTACTGAGACTTGCGGTGCTCCCTGAACTGTGAGCATTGGTAAAGTCAGAATATTGTGTATTTCTCATATGCAATAGCGCTAAGCCAGTGGATCCATTCCAAAATGAAGGAATGAGAAATAACCAGGGCCAAAACAAAACCTAAATGCTTCAGGGCAAACACCAAACTTGGGACTCATGATGGACTCATCTGAACGCAATGGAATCATCTTTCCCCTGAATCTTTGTCACCTGAAGCACTTGTCACTACACCTTGGGCAGTCTTGCTTGGTACTTGGGACTTTCATGTTCAGTAGATATCCAACTTCTTGAGGTGTCCAGTCCACTGGTGTCTCCAGTCGTTTAGATCGAGCCTTCACTACTCCATGCACAGCTTTCTTAGTATTTCCGCAGGAGGAATCTGTTAGCTTTTGTCCCATCTTTTCAGCTTTAAGACCTCAGTGATCTTTATTACTCTTCTATTCTGCACATCTGCAAAAACTGAATCACATAGACAAAAACAGGTTATGAGGGTCAGCTCAAATTGTGGCCAGTTCTTATGTTACCATACAACCATAACTATGACAGCCTTTGAGTTCCAGCATGGCTGAACCTGAGCGGACATATACTTCAGTGGCCCCATTAGAGTAAGAAATTCTTTTCTCAGCACTCTCTGGTTATCCTCTGTATTTCTAACTATTTTTTCTTCAAAGAGTTTGAGGTTTTATGCCCTGGATTCTTCTGTGAATGATGTCCTACTCTCATTCTTACTGACTTCTGGCAAAAAGTCATTTCTGTTTACTAATACTAATCTCTTTATCAACTACAGTAGCTTGGTCTATACCTTCCATGGTGGCTAGGTTTTGTCAACTAGACAGCTAGGGTCATCTTGGAGAGACACCTTAGCTGAGGAAATGCCCCCATTAGATTGGTCTGTGGGACATTTTCTTGATTTATGGTTGAAGCTTCACCTTTGCATCCAGCAGTGCTGGGGACATAGCAGATCTCTCTCAGCATCAGGGAACTTCACATCTCATACAAAACATTAACTGAAAATGAATAGCAGACTATTTAAAAGTACACTGAGAACATCTTTATGACTTCTCTAGACAAATAATTCTAAAACATAGAACCAGTAACATAACACATAAGAAATAGATTAATGGACTTGATCTGAATTTAAAATATTTGTTCATGAAAAACATGATTGTCTTAGTCAGGGTTTCTATTCCTACACAAAATATCATGAACAAGAACAAAATTGGGGAGGAATTCAGCTTACACTTCCACATTGCTGATCATCACCAAAGGAAATCAGGACTGGAATTCAAGCAGCTCAGGAAGTAGCTGATGCAGAGGCCAAGGAGGGGTGCTGCTTGCTGGCTTGCTTCCCCTGGCTTGCTCATCTTGCTTTTTTATAGAACCCAAGACTACCAACCCAGGGATGGCACCACCCACAGGGGCCCTCCCCCCTTGATCACTAATTGAGAAAATGCCTTACAGCTGGATCTCACTGAGGCATTTCCTCAAGGGAGGGTCCTTTCTCTGAGATAACTCCAGCTTGTGACAAGTTGACACACAAAACCAGCTGGTGCAATGATCTTTGCAAACTTCAATCAAACTTTAAATTCAATAAATGAATTATATGTGAACCACTGAAAATCTTTTATAAACTCAAGGGTAAGAAAACAGCTCAGTACAAAATGGAAAAATGTTTGAGCAGGTACACATCTGGTGGATGTGCAATCCTATCCACAGGTGCATAGTGCTCTCAGCCATAAAGGAAATGCCGAGTAAGCCCACAGAGCTAGAGATGGGATCTATATGAGTAATTAATTGAGTGAAGGAGTATCACTGAGGGCTGATGGGAAAACAGGAAGAGTTATGTGTACACAAGATAAAGAGAGCCAATTCTAGAAACTTCACTATCTCAGAGGTCAATAACTCCAATGTAGTTAGCACTTGCCGGTGAACATTACCAATATAGAGTCAATATTTATTTTATACAGAAACATTTTCAAATACAAATTTATAACATTTATAGCACATTTTCCCCCAATGGAGTTCATTGATCTTAGAGTTCATCAATTTCACACATGCAAAGTAGGTTCACTAGCTGCCTTGGCCCCAAATGTACTTAAAGATGTCCAGTCAGGGGACCCATTTCCAGTTTCCATAGGCACAATGTAACTGGAGAGCTGCGACCTCTACTGCAACATTGTTTCTGTTTCCTGTGGTGCTGAGGATGAAAATCATTTGTTCAGGACAAGGATGTGCTCCACCCTGCTCTCTGCATCAGAACTCCCAAGCTCTCTCCCAGGAGGCAGCAATCTCCTGAGTGTACTGATGTTGTACAAATTCACTCTGCACATTTGAAGCATGTTCATTTCCCTATCTATAAATAATAGCCTACCCTTTAAAGAATCTGTTGCTTTGGGGGAATGAACCAAGTGTGGGGATATTAGCACAAGATCTCTGTTCCTTAGGTGTCTTTGAACTGTGGCTTTCTTAAACAGAAAATTTGTTTGATATTCTCACAATACATAAAGTAACTTGAGTTTTCAATCTTTTCAAGTTATTGTTCTTTTCCTGGCAACAAGATTGTCCAATCTATTAGCTGAGAGTTTGACCTCTGCCTCTAAACCAGTTCATCCCAAAAAGACAGCCAGGCTGGGAAAAAGTCTTAATGATTCCATGTTTTTGTGATGATAGACATTTAGTCTGTGGGGTAAATGGTTTCTGGAAATGTAATAACCACCCTTGTTTCTGGTTACGAGTTTTCCCCCAAATTAGATTAATTTAACCCTTACAGCAGCACACACTGCTTTGCAACAGTAACTAGCCTAAGTTCCATGTGCCACAGGAAGAAACTGAGGCAGGGACAGATTAAGAGACTACAGAATGTTGAAAATTGGCAGCAGATATCAAGCCTAGAGGCCAGTTTGAATGTGATAACACAATGAAGCCAGCCCCCAAGGAATACATTGTGAGTCTCTGCATGGGTTTGCAACAGTGTATATCCCTGAAGCCTGAAGCGTGCAGTCGGTATACACACATTGTATCTGCTTTCTATGAATACTGTGGTAGGATGGATGCAGGAGCCAAACAAAAAAATAGGTCTTGCATTTTGCTGTACTCCACATCTTGCTGTAGAAACAATATTACAATAACCTCATAGAGATTTGAACAGTACACTTGAGTGTCACCACACTAACTTGTCCTCTGTGACCATGCACTTTTTCCTATCAGCCTGTCATGTCCACCTGTCAGGCTAAACAACTGCCATGGCCCCCTGCACTGATGGTGGCAGGTGTGAGACTTGCTCACACAGAGATGACAGCTTGACACAGTCATCAGCATATGGCTCACACCTCTCCTCAGCAGACCTTCCCACCTGTCTGTCACTCCTGGGTCATTTCTGGCTTTGATCCTGCCTGGAATTTATGCTGGGCTTTCCTAAGCCTTGGATGACCTTTGTGCTACTGAGTGACAATACCATTAACTCTGGTTCTGTGTTTAGAGTAATTCTTAGAGGAAATCTGACCTCCCCTCTGTGCGCTCTCTCCTGAGCTTCCCTGGGAGACTGAACAGTTCTGGGGAAAGCGGGATCAGTTATGTCCAGATGAAAGTGATAGGTGGACAACCACCACCACGTGGAAGCCCTCAGCTCCATGCTCAGAGACAGAGCCTGTAGAAGCTAAGAGGACCTGGATTTTCTAAATAAATATCAACGGTATTTATTTTCCTTTCTTCCTCTCTCCCCTCTAATGTTGGGGCTTCCCACATGCTGGGCACATGCTCTTCCACTGAGCTATCTATGCCTCCACCATAATTTTTAAAAACTGTTTGGGTCAGGTCTTCATTAAGGCAGCCTCAAGCTCACTCTGCAGTGTAGCAGAGACTTAAACTCTCTATCCTTCCTCCTAGCCTAAGTAGGAAGTAGTAGGCCTGTGCTACATACAGTCAAGAATCCCCCCAAATCATGAATCTATTCAACATGAAGTAAGTCCATCCGACTTCACTGAAGTGGCTGAACATGTCTACCACCAAAACTACCTCAGAACTGGAATTCTGCCGCTCATGCAGCCCCAACTTCAGGTTCTGCTGGAAATCAGAAGGCACGATGCTTAAGGAGACCCTTCTTCTCTGCATGGCACAGTTTCCCCCAGACCCTGGATTGGTAACAAGCCATACCTCAACTTTAATAAGCAAAGAAGAAAAGTTAAAGCGGCTGCTTTCTGACCCAGACATAAACAAGCAAATAAACAACAACAACAACAACAAAAACAGCAGCAAATGACCTTGCAGGTGTAACTTTTAAAAAAATAAAAAAAAGGGGGAGATCTGTATTAGGATGAGCTAGGATGTGGTGGTATATTTTGATTGGTTTTGATTGGGCATGTTAATTAGGTGAGCCAAATGGGGCTTTTGATTGCTGGACTTCAGTACTTTGATAGCTGGACTTTGGTAGTCACTGTCAAGAGAAGGAAGTGGCAAATAAGGGGATAGACTTTGGTGGCTAGCTTTAGGAATGTAATCTTATGATAGTTGTTGTTGTTGTTGTTCTTACTGTTTTTGCAAGGTAGAGGGAATAGGGGAGAAAGAGAAGGCTTGCCAGAGACAGGCTTGCTATGCTTGAGCTGGCCAGAGTCCCTTCAGGTTCTGTCATTATCTATCATCTATCACCTACACATTTACCTATCATCTATTTCTAATATTTCCAACACAGTATATCATGTTCCACACCGGGCCTCCTTAGAGTTCACTAGCTTAACCCTCAAAGTGTCCAAGAGTGCACAGCATGTCCTACGCTGTGGCCCTGGATCAGAGGTGTCTAGTGTGTGTCAGGGGACACAATCAAGAAATGGCCAACAAGACTGCTTTATTCTTGGGGGAAGACTTTTATTGTTAGTAGGAGAGGGAAACTATCCAGAAGCATCTGGAAGATTTCAGAGGGGAGAGAAGGGAAATCGGAGAAGACATGGACAGGGATACGGAAGCAGGAAAGCAGGAGAGAGTGAGGAAATGGCAAGAGAATAGTGAGAGCACAGAACAAGAGGGAGAGGGAGAGAGAGAGGGAGAGGGAAAGAGAGAGGGAGAGGGAGAAAGAGAGGGGGAGAGGGAGAGAGAGAGAGAGGGAGAGAGAGGGAGAGGGAGAGGGAGAGAGGGGGAGAGAGAGGGAGAGAGGGAGAGAGAAGGAGACAGAAACAGAGAAACAAAGACAGAGAGAAGGAGGAGGAGGGGGATGAAGGAGAGAGGGAAGGGGAGAGAGAGGGAGAGGGAGAGAGAGAGGGGGAGAGAATAGCAAGGACAGTCTGCCAGGTTATAAGGAGGATGAGTAGCTGGGAGGAGGGAAGCCAGTGAGCTGGAGGAAGTTTGAGGTAGGGGAGCAGGTGAGGAAGGACAGGATGCCAGCATGGACGTTGAAATGGATAACAGGTACTTCTGATACTGAAGGAACCTGGAGGCTGGCATGAGCCTTCATAAGTCTCACTAGAATGTGCCAATCAGAGAACCATTGTCTCTTCTGCCAGAGGTAAGGGAAGTGAAACAGGAAACCTGTTCCACATGTTCCTGAGGAAAAGTGGCCCTTATTTATCAACAAGAAATCCTTCCAGAGTCCATCTTGAGCTCAGTTCTGGATATACAGACTGCCTATGAGACCTACCATCCAGCCTCAGCATGAGAGCTGGCTAGCCCTCTTTGCTCAGTAACAGTAGAGAAGGGAGGCCATTTGTGCGTACAGCAGCCTTTGAATACATTGCAGCTTCCAGCAGAAAGCATGGCTACTTTATAAAGCAGTCCCGCGTTAATGTCAGAGCCCATACCAAAGTTTCTGACTGAGTTTGATTGTAGTATGCCCCAGGCATCAGGAATCTCACAGTCTATCCTGAGATCCCAGTGGCTAGGAGGGTGCAAAGTCCTAACCCTTACATGGCCCATGAAGGTCATGAATGCATACCTTCATTCACAAATATTGATCTTCTGTCTTATGATCATGAAACCTTTAACAATAGTCAATCATACACTATATCTCCATTTAACAAAGGGAGAGGTGGGCATAAAGATATCAGGCTGAGTCAATTCCTACTGTGCACAGTGTTCCCCATCTGCTCTCACGTGATGGTGTTTACATCAGAGCTGACTCCCTCCAAAGAATCATAAACTTAAAGTGGTGATTTGAGAATGAGGTAGACTTCCTCCATGTAGTCTTAGATCTACAACCAAGGTGTTGACCACAGGCTAGACTTCCTCTACACAGTCTTATGTTTATAATGGTGTTGCTCACAATGAGAGACTTCCTCCATAGACCCTTTGGACCACAGTGGTGAGGTTCACAAGGTAGACATCATCAGAGAAAGCTTATGTCAACAGTCTTCTGTGAATGAAGAATGACCTTTCCTGTTCATTGCCAGACAGATTATGGGGTTGCCCTTGACACCAAGTCCCCAAAGGCAGCATAAAAAGACCAAGAGTGATGGAAGCAACATGTGTTCTACATCTGACTCCATAGACCTCCTCCAACCTGAGTGAATGCAATACCGTGTCAGCAAAACCAGCAGAAATTAACATGGAATGAGCATATGACCACACCACAAAGCACTGGTGTCAGTGCGCTTTCTAGGTTTGTGACATTATAGTTGCCAGTCTTCTCATGGTGTGTTACATAAGATGGCAGTGTCACGTCCATTCAGAGGATAAAAAACTAGCAATGGCAGTCCACTGTGACTTGGCAGCCACAGGCTTTTCATGTCACTGCCCTGACTTTCTGGCAGAAGGTGACGCTACATTTATAGGCAGGTCACAGCACTTGGTGCTTTTTTGCCACCCTATAGAAATGTCCTTGTTTGCCTGTGTTGTTGTTGTTGTTGTTGCTGCTGCTGCTGCTGCTGCTGCTGGTGGTAGTGGTGGTGGTGGTGGTGCTGGTGGTGCTGGTGGTGGTGGTGGTGGTGGTATTAATCTTCACTCCTCCTAATTTGAGTTTTAAATGGTGCTTATGAATTTTACTTCACGCACTATATTGAATAGATACAGAGAGAGTGGGCATTCTTGTCTTGTCCCTGATTTGAGTCGGATTGTTTCAAGTATCCCTTCATTTAACTTGATATTGGCTGTTAGTTTGCTGTATATTGCTTTTATTATGTTTAAGTATGAGCCTTGACTTCCTGATCTCTCCAATACTTTTAACATGAAGGGGTGTTGCATTTTGTCAAATGCTTTTTCAGCATCTAAGGAGATGAGCATGTGATTCTTTTTCCTTTGAGTTTGTTTATATAACGGATTACCTTAATGGATTTTCATATATTGAACCAAACTTGCATCCCTGGGATGAAGCCTACTTGATCATGGTGAATGATGGTTTTGATGTGTTCTTGGATTCGGTTTGTGAGAATTTTATTGAATATTTTTGCATGTAAGCAAAATTGGTCTGAGGTTCTCTTTTTACATTTTTATCTGCATGAACTGATGGATAACGTGGGGTAAGGACTTTGCTCTGGGTGAGCTTTAGTCTCCAGGGGATAAAATGTTGGGCACAGAGACTGCAGACAGCAAAGAGTCCATGAAGTCCTCTTTATGCTGTGTTTCTGCATTGACCAAATATAACTTCTAAATTTACTTAATATCCCTGCCCCCATTTTCAGACTTTTGCATTAATTTCTACTAGTTGGTACAAGTAAACTGTGTATGCTTGGCATCTCCCTGTCAATCATTTGCTCAAAGTCTCTCTGTTTCCCCTCCTGCTTCACCACCAATGAAGGCTTTCACAGCTATGCCAAGCCACCCCATGCGAGTGAGTATCAGAGCTGTCCAAGAAGCCTCAGGCCGTGGTGGTCACTGACAAGTGGAACTCAGATGACACAGATCACAAGCTTACTGAGGAACAGCTGTGGACTCTGTGCTCCAGCCAGCTGTCCTGGGAGCTGTTTCCATGCCACACTCTACATGGTGCCGGCAGTGGCCAGAGAATCCTTTAAAGACAATGTCGATCCAGAATTTCCGTGAGTAGGGTTCAGATCGTTGGCCCTTTGCTTTTGATTTGGTTTTGGTTTCTCCATAAGCTCCTCCATTGGAGGACTGGGACCAAGGTAAATGTCGAAAAAACTAAACTCAGGAATGTGCTGTCGGCAATTTCTTCTCTCTTCAAACCCTACCACCATCTAGAACTAGGATCGTGGCCTCCTCTGACAAAAGAAGAATTTAAAATTACTATTGCTTAAGAAGAAAGCACACACTGCATGCTGCTAGGTACCTAACATGCTGATGCACTGTGCAAATTATACAAATAGGATCCTTTCCTTATGTGCAAAACAAGACTAGCTATCAACCTGGACTCTGTGGACAAAAAGAAAAGAAAAGAAAGAATTAATACTAAAATGGGGTGAGAAATGAGTGTTATATGGGGGAGACATGAGATTCTCCCATGAAGAGTCAGAAACAACAGCAGGTTCTGCTTGAAAATTTGAGGGCTAGAAAGGCAGATCCAGACCCCTCCCCCCCAAAAAATATCCCATAGGTATGAGCCCATATAGCAGAAAAGATCTCCAATATCTGAGTCTTAAACCTGTTGACTGCTATAGAGCAAGAGCACACTATATTCCATATAGTAATAAGTCCAGCATATTAAACAAGCAAATTTTAAATATCAAAATTTAGGTGTTTCAAGAGTGTAGCAGCTGGCATCGCACCAAGGGAAGAGGAGGTCCTGCCAGGGCTGGAAGCTGTGAGACACGGCAGGAGAGTTCCTTCTCCAGGGAGGTCCGCACTCAGTGTCCTTCCTCCTCCTGTCTGAGGCTCACATTGCATGTCTTCAAGTCCTGGCCTGAGTAGACAGGCACCACTGCTGTCTTCTATAAGCGTTAGACAGTTTCCCCACTTAAAATTTTTGAGGTAATAAAGTAAACATTCTCCTTCCATTTTGTTTCTGCAAAAATTCCAAGAATGTGTAATTAGGATGTTTAGAAAACTAAATTCTGAAACATAAATACTTTTAGCTTTTAAAATCTGTAGAAGGGTATGTGTGTGTGTGTGTGTGTGTGTGTTAACTATTTAGATACAATTTTTCAAAGTTTATAAGGGTGAAATTATCTCGTCTTTATCTTGGCAAGTTATTTTGTTATTTAAATTTTAATACATTCTGTGAACACTTAGATAAGCCACTTTCTGTTATTATTATAATTTTTCCACTGTCTATATATGTCTATTAACAGTTTGAAAGTTCTGAATTGTTTATGTACAAATCACCATCATCACAAATTACTCAGTCTGATTTGAGAAATCTTAACCTTAAATGATAGTTTTATTAAGAAACATCTCAAGCCAGGTGGTGGTGGCACATGCCTTTAATCCCAGCACTTGGGAGGCAGAGGCAGGCAGATTTCTGAGTTCAAGGCCAACCTGGTCTACAGAGTGAGTTCCAGGACAGCCAGGGCTACACAGAGAAACCCTGTCTCGAAAAACCAAAAAAAAAAAAAAAAAAAAGAAAAAAAGAAAGAAAGAAAGAAACATCTCATATTATACACTTAAAGAAGTGTTCATGTTAAATGACGCTGAAAATATTTCACTTAAAAGAAGTATTAGCAATATCTTTTAAGAGATTAGTAATATTTTGAAGCATATGATAATAGAATTCTTAGGATAACAGGTCTGGAGTTGTAGTTCGCTGGTAGGGAGTCAGCCTGACATGCAGAGATCTCTGGGTTCAAGTCTCAGTAACAGAAAAGCGCACTTAAGGAAGTGGGTGTTAGCAATATTTCTAAATGATGTGCTATTAGAGCTCAGTGTACTGTCAAGGCCAGACTCTCACAGTTGGTGCTGATGTTGTTAAAGATGTCAGATGTAACATAGGTGGATGTCAGCTCCAGGATAAATACTTCTGTCCATTTACACAAACACAAGCAGCAAGACACAGGTTGTGATTTTGTACCCAAACAAAAATTTGCAGGAGAATATTCAGCTAAGTAAATGAGCACCATAACAAAGTTGACCCTGCTATTTGAACAAAGTCATATATTCAATTAACTCATAGCCTATAGAGACATGTGTTCTTCCCAAGCCTGGGTCATAGCTTACTAAAGTATCAGAAGTGTCTGGGATGAAATATTACGTGGTTTCCCATGTGGAGGCTCAGGGTGTGAATTGTGATGGCAGCTTGGATAACTGACAGCATCATCTTCAAGCACAGGCATGGGAGAGCCCATTGCTATAGAGAGCCCCAGCCATGCTGAGGATGGTGTGTGGACTCCTGCCTTGCACATCTTATTGCTCAGTCTTATTAGACACTAACACAGGGCCACCATCCTTCCTGGTGGGCAGTCCCTTCTAGGTGGCTCTCCAGGTTTCATCAGAACATAGCACAAATGTTGAGGGAGGCAACTGGTCCTGCGGGGATGGCTCCCTGGAAGTCTTAGTCAGGGTTTGTATTCCTGCACAAAATGTCATGACCAAAAAGCAAGTTGGGGAGGAAAGGGTTTATTCAGCTTACACTTCCACATTGCTGTTCATCACCAAAGGAAGTCAGGACTGGAACTCAAGCAGGTCAGGAAACAGAAGCTGATGCAGAGGCCATGGAAGGGGTGTGACTTACCGGATTGCTTCCCTTAGCTTGCTCAGCCTGCTCTCTTATAGAACCGACAACTACCAGCCCAGGGATCCCTTGATGACTAGTTAAGAAAATGCCTTACAGCTGGGTCTCATGGAGGCATTTCCTCAAGGGAGGCTCCACAGAACTGCTGCAGGCCATTGGAGGCCGCTGGACTCCCACTGTGAGATGGGGGTGGGCGGAGCATAGTCTGGGATCCCTAGGTTTCACAGAGGTAAGGGACAGGGACGACAGGTTCTAGCTCTTGGGCTTCATAGAACACCTCTGGATACTGCAGAAGAGCTAAGAACGGTGGGGGCCCTGAGGCAGCAGTGGCTTGAGGCTGGAAGGAAAAGGGGCACAAGGGAAAAGGCCTGGGGGGGGGAGCTGGGTAGTTCTCCCATGGGTGGGTCCTTGGTCTGGTGGCTGCAGTTGGAAATGCTGGGAGGCCATCCTTCAGGAGATTAGATGAGGCTCTTTAGAGGAAGGCCTATTCCATTGCTCCAGCACAGTGAGTCCAGATGAAAGGAGGAGCTTTATGTAGAAAAGGAAAGAGAGAGAGAGAGAGAGGGAGAGAGAGAGAGAGAGAGAGAGAGAGAGAGTAAAGAAGAAGAAGTAGAAGCCGGCCATGGCCATGTGGAGAAAGGGGGAAGGGAATGGGGAGAGAAAGGGAGACAAGAGAGTGAGAGAAGAGAGGGGGAAGCAAGAGAAGAGGAGAGGGCAAGCACCTCTTTTCATAGTGGGTTGGGCCTACCTGGCTGTTGCCAGGTAACCATGGGGAGGGGCATACCTAGCTGTTGCAAGGTGACTGTGGGGGTGGAGTCCTGCCAGGATATTAGGGGCTTGGGGTGTGGCCCTATGCGACTGATGGCCACAGAATTATGGAGAGCTGAAGTCTCATGTCAGGAGCCTAAGTGTCTGGGGCATGGGCAAACAGACCTTCCATCCCTTGTAGAATTATCTACTGGGTTGCCAGGTTTAAACCTGCCTCAGTCAGAACACAGACTGCCTTTCATGGTCCAACAGGTAAGGACCAGATGCTTTTAGAGATAAAATGTTGCAGCCCATCTCTGTCACCCTTGACTCAGCTCAGTGAATGAATGTGATTGCCACTAGTCAGGATGACAGGAGTTCAGTTCCTGGGACCCTCCTGAGTGAAACCCTGAGCCGTCCATGGCAGAGAACTGACTCCCACAAGTCAGCTTCTAACCTCCACTCACACGCCATGAATTTCTCATTCCAACAGACATACATAGACATGCACACACATAAAAATATATCTTTAGATGAAAGCTGATGTCCTATCCAAGCCAGCACACTGTAACAAAGTAAACAGTATGTGTCAGTATGCCCTACATTTTTTTCTTACCTCAGGGCTGTGTTGCTAGCTTCCCTGTCAATACCATATTGATGGAGAGGGCAACACATTCATCGCCTGTCTTTCTGCTGCTCAGACTTCAACCCGGTGATTTTTCAATTACCTTGTCCTAATGACGGGGCATTTTTTCCCTATGCTATTTCCTCAATGTTGAATTTCAAAATATGTCAGCTACTTCCCACCATTTGTCTTCTCTGACACCACGGACCTGTGAAGGTTTGCCTTCATTGCTCTGAACATAAGAGTGTTGCTCGGCTGAGTGACCTCCAAGGACTGTCTAGTAAGAAGGTCAAGGGCATCCCTCACGTTGTTCTGACTGCCACACAAAAAGATGTACTCAACAAAGACTCTTCCGCCCTCAGAGTAACAATTTCCAGAAGTACAGTGTCGCAGAACTCCGAGTCCTTGAAATTTGGCAGGAGGAAACCTGCGCTTTTAAGAAATTATGTCCCCAAAGGATAAAGTGTCATGGCTTGGGGATGAACAATGGGAGCAGGTATGTCATTGCCTGGCAGAACCATGCCAAAGTCTATCCATCCGGAGAGAACGGCGGAACTTCCCTGGGCAACCAATCCCAGTGCCTGTCTTTACCCTCGGGGAAAACAGACACTGAGCGCTGGATTCCATGTGACCTCAGCCTGTCCTTCAGCAGCGCTGGCTGGATGCCTGCGTGTAGAAGGATGAACTTGGTCTTCATGCCCTTCCCCGCTTCTACAGTTTAGGAGTCCACGGTGACTTCTGGGCTCACGCAGAACCAAGTGGGTGACAGCTATGATTAACCCCGTGAGAACAGAGTGACAGTATTACATGCTAATGATATTCAGAGCTGTTTTATCACCGTGGCTTGTTTTAGCCAGGCATAGTGGTGCATGCCTGTGATCTCAGCATCAGTGGGGAGGTGGAAAAGGAAGATCTCAAGTTCTGGGTGACTGGGCTACACAGAGAAATGTTCCTCAAGAGCAGGATGGAGGAGGGAATACAGAGGAGGAAAACCGGCAAACAGAAACATAAAAAAGCGGTCACAATGCTTCCCATCTCACTTCAGGATGTTGTCTGCTCTCATGTTTTGATTGGTCAAACCTTTCTGTGAGCCCCTGTTGTTGTACCATGCAAATACCCCGCCCCATCTTGACACCTAACTTAGTGACTTCAACCAGAACTCAGGTTTTCACAGAACCTTGCAGAGAGATAGCATCAATTTGCTCTGAGAATGTACTAGGAGCGTATAGCTCTTCCTTTCTTATGACATAAACATTTTGTGTTTAATGTCGGTGTGATACTTATACCCTGCTGCAGGTTTCCCTTGGGTCCAATGCCATCCTTGCCCCTGACTTCATTCAAAATGTGATGTGTAAATGTTAAGATCTAAACCCGTTAGATCTGAGGTCATGGGTGTGATGTAGACTCCATCACTGGTTGGATCTTATCTCCCTGTGTTTAATTTATTCTTACTTAAAGTCTGGAACAGACTGTTTTATAAATGATCCTTAGGGGTCAGATACTTCAGTAGCCTCTCCTAAATCTCTCCCAAATGACTACTGTATTCAAGCCTGGTTACTAGGGGTATCAGGAAAAATGCCAGAAAAGAATCACTCTTTCCTACATTCAGGTTCAAGGCTCAATTCAATATCATTAGCTAAATCATGCAAGTAAATTAAGTATATAGGCACAAAAATGATGTTTGCTAAAGGTAAAAAATACTGCTTCTTTGTTTAAACTAGTTGGTGGGGTACGTTTGGGGTAATCTATGCTGTGAGGAGCAGATCAACCTTGGAGTACCAAGTCCTCAGTAAAATTACAACTTTGGGGGCGCTGGAGAAATAGTTCAGCTATTAAGAGCAGTGTCTTCTCTTGCTGAGGGTTCCTAGCATTCACATCGGAGCTCACACCTGTCCATGACTCCAGTTCTGTGGGTACGAGGTATGCACACAGTTCATCAACATACATGCAGATAAAATACACTTAAAATACATATGAATCTACAAAAATAAAAATTACAGATTTTTCACTTCGGAGCAATGTGACTCTAGGAAAATTACTTAATCCTATGGAAAGTTCAGGGTCCTCACAGACAAACTAAGAAGTGCTCTGAATCCAACATGAATTGAGAATGAAAAACAAAAGCAGAGTGAACACTGCCTTTAAAATGCTTGACTAGCTAGCCAGGTGAGGTGGTGCACACTTTTAATCCCAGCAGAGGCAGGCAGATCACTGTGAGTTCAAGGCCAGCCTGCTCTACAAAGTGAGTTCCAGGACAGTCAGGGCTATACAGAGAAATCCTGTACCAATACACTATCAATAATCCTGTATCAATAATCCTAAAAAACTTAAACAAACCACTTTAAGAATGGCCACTCTTGATTTCAGATTGTTCTGCTCTGAGTTCTCCCCCCATCCTGCCCAGACACATTTTGCATTCCACAGTTTGAATGGACTTTAACCCCATGCTTGTCTTTGCTTTCAAAGACTTCCAGGCCAGCCATTCAATTAGTCATTTGATGTCCCAGCTGGCCTTCACCTGCTGCCTCAGATGGCTGACAGCTGCAGATGCAGTGTGGTCCTGTCAGCTGTTGCCTCTCTCTGCAGACACAGTGTCTTCAGGATGAGTAGTATCCCTTCCTCTCAGGAACCTCTAGTGGAGTTTGAACTTCAAACTTCAGCTTCACCCAGCTGAGACCTGCTCTCCATCTACTGGGTATCACTGGAGTGGGGAAGATGTATACAATGGGAGTTGATTTGCAGAAATGGAAAAGAACCAGAGTGCACAAGAAAAGATGGAACTTGGCTGGGGGTGGGGGAGTGGGGGAGAAGGGCTAGGGTAAAATGAGAATTCAAGTCACAGTGGACTAGGGTGTGGTCCCCTCCATGATTAAGACCATTCTCTGGTCCTAAGACTCCTGAGACTTTCCCTTTCTGACTCAACCTCTCTGTCTTCAACATTTAATTTTTGCCAGCAACAAATATTTTATATCCGGTCAATGTTTTTCTAAAACATACATATTGTTATCTTTCTTCTATTTAATGGGGAGAGGAAGCATCTCGCAGTTTTCTAAGATAGGGTTTACTCTTGTTTGCCAAATATAGAATTTTACAGTATATAATAGAATTTCCCCATGGCCAGTGTCACCCTCTTCTTGCCCATGCACAGAAACTGCGATGCCAGGCTAAGAGTTTCTTCTTGGGTAGGCCTTAGTGTCCCTGTTCCTATGGAAAGGTAGTTGGCTGACATCATTTGTCAGAGAAGCCAGCTCCTTGCCAAAGAGCTAAATACCATTTGTGTTTAATATTTCACCCCATGGGCATTGAACTCTGTTTCTGGCTTCTATGTGGTTAGCACTATTTGATTTACTATTTGGTTAAACAAATCTAGTCATCTATCTTTGTGGCGACCCCATATTGAGTGACTCCAGCAGCTTTATTGTATTTGCTGACATCTGCTAAATAGATTTCAGAAGAATTTCTTTGCTGTTCCCCAAGGCTTACATTTCATACAAATTTTAAAACCATTTATCCAATCGGAAGCCAAATAAACTCTCTTGGAAATTGGATTATAATTTTATTAGATTTCCATATTTATATAGAGAAAAACCAACTATTGACATATGGACACTGCTTGTCTTTGTAACTGACTTTTTGAAATGTCAGATACATTTAAATTTCCTTACTAAAAGCCTTACTCATTATTTTCCCACACAAACTTAACAAATCATAGTAGCTGTTTGGTCTTGGCAAAACTATTCTGCTTTTTGTTTGTTCATTTTTTTAGAGCATGGATAGAAAGATTTTAAAAGGAAATATTTATAACCACTGGGGATTGGCAATCATTTAAATCTTGGTCATTGTCCATAGCCTCTAAAACATCATGTGTGCCATCAGCAAGAACAAAGAGCACACATATGTAGCTGCAACGTAAGTACCACATAGTGTGACATATAACAAGAACATATAACAAAGCCAAGATTAGTGACTACAGTCAAATTGATATTTTCAATTTGTTTCACACACAGTCAACTGTATGCTATACATGTGAGATTCACCTTAAACAAATAATACAGAAGAGCTGCAGGATCTACAAAAACTACACATAGAAGCAAACAGAACTGATGAGAAAGTCAAGTAGATGACCCTGACCATAAGTTGAAGTTCAAGCATGAATATTAATCAGAAATATGAAATATGAATTGCCATACATACTTCATATTTAGACATGGGAGAGTGAAGACATGCATACCAACCGCCACATCGGCTTCTCCCAAAGGTGAGAACTGTGGGGGATCTAGACAAGGCCAACACACAACTCAGTGCAGGCAGTATCCAAGTGTAAGAGGAGAAAAGGGACATTCAGGAACCCACGGGTAAATCTAGACAGGTCTCTCCTTTTCCATGATATACAGTGAATCATAGTATACAAAAAAGAGTGTGTGTGTGTGTGTGTGTGTGTGTGTGTGTGTGTGTGTGTGTGTGTAAAATAGAAAGTATTCAAAATTGGGGAAAAAGATTTCCCAAAACCAGTGACCAAAAGTGGAGAAATAAAAATGTGTAAGGGCTGGGTGTGGCTCAGGGAAGGATTTGCTTCACAGGTTA
This sequence comes from Apodemus sylvaticus, assembly GCF_947179515.1. Lineage (NCBI taxonomy): Eukaryota > Metazoa > Chordata > Mammalia > Rodentia > Muridae > Apodemus > Apodemus sylvaticus. The sequence continues at coordinate 5,679,426 of NC_067489.1, read as the reverse complement.
AAGCCCTGAGCTTGATCTCCAGAACCCATGTAAAAAGCCAGAGGAGCTGAGATGCACATTTAATCCCAATGCTGTGGAGAAAGGAATGAGTGGATCCCTCAGGATCCCTGGCCTTCCAGCCTAGCCAAAATAGCAAGTCCCAGACCAATGAAGAGGATTAGCCTCCAAAAAACAGATGATGATATTCCTGAGGTACAACATAAAAAGGTTGACTTCTGCTATCCACATATATGAAAATACAGCTGCACACAACAGCACATAAATGCTCACATGTACAAACACACACACACATGTGTACATGTGCATACACATGCACACGCATATGCACATGCACACACACACAGTATTATAACCCAAATATCTCTGGGTCCATATGTTCTAAATATCTACATTAGCAAATACATTAACATCACATTAACAAATATTGGAGAAAAGATTAATCTACCATGTGGAAGAATTCCAAACAATTAAGAAAACTCCCCAACCTCCAGGGAGTGCACTCTGTCTCCACAGGCCTGAGAAGCTGCAGACAGCAGCTTCCTCCAAGCACTCAAAGAAATCATCAATCATAAAGCATCATACTTTTTCTATGAACTCTGGGTGTGATGCGCTAATTGTACGTATCTATGAGTCCCCTGTTCTCATGAGAACATCAGATCAAGTCCAGCAGGCTTGTGCTGTGAAATGGCCAAGGGTGTCAAGGTCCTGACTCAAGGAAAGCTTGAAAGCATCCCAAGAGGCCGTCAAGGAGAAGGGATGGTCCTGTGAGGTGTGCTGTACTTGACTGTATTCCCCTAGGGTTGCCTTTAGAGATCACGTCTAGAGACTCTGCTCTCTGAATGGGCTTGTGCCACTGCTGTCCAGATGGGTCACCACTGGCATATATTTCAAGTGAAAACATGAGTCTAGCCTCTTTCTCATTGGTGCTTTCTGATCATCACATGGTATCCTCCACATGCAAGGGCCCACTGTGAAGGTCCCCAGCAGCCGTGTCTGCTCAGCCCTGAACTGGGAGCGAGCACACATGTGTTTACTATGGAGCATGCTGCCTGTGGTCCTGTTTCAGCAGCACAGTGTGAACTGAGACAAGCATGCCCTGGGAAAGGTGCACTAGGTAAGAGGCAGGACAGCATTGTTCATGGCTCATGGGTAGCTGCATACTGTATAGAGCCCATGAGAACCCTACCTGAGTTATATCCCAGGTCCCATGTGATGCAAAGGAGGAACTGACACCCACAGCTATGCCCTAGGTAAGAGACAGGACAGTACCATTCATGGCTCCTTGAAAGCTGCATACTGTATAGAACCTACAGATAATACAGAGAACCCTCCCTGAGTTATATCCCCAGGTCCCACGTGATGGAAGGTGGGGAACTGACAACCACAGCTGTCCTCTGGCTACCACATGTGTACCTTGTTTGGTGAGCAGCCTCCTTCCCCAACCCTAAATAAATAATAAGTATTTTTTAAAAGAATAAAAAGAATAAAGCTATAATGTAATTTAAAAAGTTTGGCTTTGGCTGAGCATAGTGGTAAAAGCCTTCAGTTCCAACACTTAGTAGGCTGAGGCAGGAGGATTGCAGTGAGTGTGAGGTCGATATAGTCTGCACAGTGAGTATGAGACAATACCGGGCTACATACTAAGACCCTCTCTCAGAAAACACCAAAACCAACCAACCAAACAAACAAACAAACAAGATGTCGACTTTGTGCAAGGCCAAATCCCAAATCAAATTTGATGTGTATAGTTTTAGAATTGCCTGGGCTATGGGGTAAGTAATTCAATGAATTATGAAATAATGAGACACAGTCAATGTTATTAGCATTTAGTACTTAATTGTGCAATCAGAGTATTAAATAGCAAAGCATTAAAATCAAGAGCCATCCATGCATGCATCAGGATGCAGAGAGCGCTGTAAAGTACCATCATCCATCTAACCGGATGCAGAGAGCCTTTCAGCTGACTAGGCTGGGAGACACGAGGTCATGGCATCTGTCTCCTCTCAGCCTCCCTTCTCAGCCAAGTTTAGTGAATGAAGTGAAGTCCCTGCCTCCCCCTGCCCACATATCTCTGCATCTGCTGCACTCAGCGTGCTGCTCCTGCAGGGTTAAAACTGCTGCTTTTCAGGCATGACAACTCTAATGGCTGAGACCAACAGCCAAGGAGTGCTTGCTGATGTGTTAGCCAGTCTTACATGTGACAGGAAAACTTCTGAGCCAACCACAAGAGATGGCACAGGAACTTCCTCCTTGGAAGCTAGGCTGCAGGGGCCAAAGAAGCCACACCCACAGTCACACCCACAGCCCCACTCATTGTTTTCCATAGGGTGGATTGGAAGGAACTCCAGTCTGCAGTAGGCTATATCCACCCTCTAGGTTATGAGACTCCATGGAGTTACTTGACTTCCTCTAAGCCAATAGCTTGGATGTGGACTGCCTGCCTTCCAAGGCCTCCTGTAGTCCTAGTTATGTAACAACCTATGTTTCTGTTCAAATAAATCATTTTCTCTAGCTGCATCCAGCGTGAGGGTTAAGCCAGCTGTGCCAGCGAGGACACAGCATGCAGACAGCACACTTGTCTTCTCCAAGCTGACTTGCTTTATCTGAGGCTCCCTCCTTCCATCCCAGTACCTAATCCCCTTACTAAAGTCTCTCCACACTATTTTGCAAACAGGACTAGAAAGATGGTGTTTAGATGGGTGTTAGGAGTTTTAGCCTCAAGAATTGGCTCAGACCTCTTGGAATCCTTTAAAATTATGTGTCCTGGGACAAGAATACCTTTGGTAGAGATATCTCACAAGTTTCATCCACATGTTTATTAGAATAAGATTGTAAGAAAACAGTAGATTCCTGACCTCGAGCTCACAGACATCTCCACAGGAGAAAAGGCAGGAATATCTAATCCTCAAGTCATACGGGTAAGAAACACAACTAAACTATGTTTCACAGTGTTAGCGATCCGGTCTCCTGTCTGAGATACAGCACTGAGCTGTTCCTGCACTGCCCGTGCTCACCCACTCTCGCCAGTTGTCTTCTGCTCTGCCCTCACTCAGCACCACAGCCTGGCTGTCACCTGCTGCAGCCCCTTGGAAGGGATGAACACAATAGACTGAAGAAGGAATGGGGCCAGGCCATGGGCGTTCCCTAAGCAGGACAGGTGGCATGGAGGAAAGAGGTCTCTGTCATTAAATTCAGTTCCTCTTTCAAAGAGGCTGCTTACAGTTAGCAGAAGCATTCCCGATTGCAGTTCCTCTCTGTCTCCGAGAAAAGCGGTCTATTCTTAGATGCTCAGTGCAGAAGCAGCTGCTGCGCTGCCCCCACCTAGCGGCAACCACTATAAAGCCTTTTGTGCTCCACGTTAAGACGCTGGATGGGACCAAAGCCCAATTTTCTCATGGTCTTAATCTTTCCCTGTAATAAATTAAGCCGCTTGAAAATTACACAAACATTTTAATGATGAGAGTATGATCTGGGAAGCTTTGAAATTGTGTTTAACAAAGAAAGTGTTTCTTGTAGTATTAAAATTACAGGAGACACCATTTTCAAAGGGCATTGTTGCTCAGAGTGAGCTTAAATAAGTATTCTTTCACCAAGCCTTGCCTCTCGCCTAAGAAGAGGGGTTTTTCACACAAGTTCCTAATACTGGAAGTGAGATTTAAGGTCCGTAATCCTTCAAGGGTGTTTGCTCTAAGCATCTCTCTCTCTCTCTCTCTCTCTCTCTCTCTCTCTCTCTCTCTCTCTCTCTCTCTCTCTCTTTCCCCTCTCTCCCCTCTCTTTCTTTCTCTCTCTTGTTTAGGAACTGAACCCAAGCTTACTCACACATGACAGTCTATGACTTTACCACTGAGCCCTATTCCCAACCCCACTGAGCCTTCTGAAGCAAGCAACAGAACAAAACAGAAGAGAGGAAAAACCCCAAGAGCTGACAGTGGAGACTGCTCTGTATTCTGCCTTTTCTCACAAACCCCATAAAAATGACTGATCCCTGAAGACAATCTCTCTAATGGAAGAGGATCTTTAAGGCTGCTTCAATTAATTGCTAGTAGTTACAGAAGGCTCTGTATTAAGAAATAGCATCTGATTAGGCTGAAAGCAATTTAACCAAAGTAATTTGGCTCACTACAACTGGGGTGAATATGAGGCACTCCACTTAAAAGCCTAATTGAAAATGAATATTTAGCAAATGATTTCTCAATCATAGTTGAATCATATTCTTAAATAAATTGCTAAAATATCTGGGACTACTAAGTATTTGGGGGCCAGAACTCTACTCACTCTTTGTTAACTTACCATTTATTCTGGCTTTTTGTTTGTTTGTTTGTTTGTTTGTTTGTTTGTAACAGCAAATATATTGACAGATGCAGGTCCCCAAACTTTGGTAACTGTGACACTCTGGGTAACCTTATGGGTATTATTTGGAGGAGAGATTATCTACTTCAATATATTACAAAGATTTAAATCAATTATAAAAATACATTTAGGAAATTGTCAAAGATATGGGAATGAAGAAAGATAAGCCATTACAAACCCTATGAGTAGACATTCCAGGAGTAAGTGAGTGTTGTTTTACTTGATTGTCCTGGGGCAAAGTGTATACTTGGTTAAACAATATTGATCCAATCACCTGTGCCCATGCAGCAATAGATGGCGAAGTCTGGAGATGAACTGCTGAGAATGATTGGCTGGATTAGGAGAATGAGAGGCTTCTAGAGGGACTGACCTGGAAACAACCCTTCTCTGAGTGGGAGTTTGCTCAAACATTAAAGCAAATGGTGTTTCTATAAACTAAAGAAACAGTGTCAGAACAAACCTCCACCTTCCTGCCACATTGAAACAAAGGTATCATGAAGGAATCCCTCAGGCAGCATTTGTTAAAGCAAATTTTTATCTGCACCCAGTCCAAGGGATTTTTCCTACTGTGTAAACATTAAACTGGGGTGTGGCTACTGCAGCTGATTCTCAGCTGCTTTTCTGCAATGGTGGACTGTAGCCTGGAATTACAAACCAAAGACACACTTTCTTTCCTTTACTGCTTTCAGACCGGGAGCTTAGGCACAGCAACAAAGCCAAACTCGGACAGATAACATTCACGCTGAGCACTCTACTTCCATCAGGGCCACAGTCCTCTCTGCTCTTGCCTCTCCTTATCTTCCTGGTTTTCTCCGGAAGCCGCTGCCAGCTTCTGGGAAGTCAGAAATGCTTTAATGTTGCTATTCTCACACACTGCCATTTATTAATGGTGCGATGTGATCTGTCAGTCATTGGCACACACTGTATAGACAATGAAGCGTGTGTGTGTGTGTGTGTGTGTGTGTGTGTGTGTGTGTGTTCATAATGAAGGATGATGGCACAACTTCGGGAGAAATCCTGGGTGGGAAGCTCAGATATCTGGTCTGCATTCCGGAATCCAGAGAGTTATGGAAAGCTCGTAGAGCAGTGTGACTCAGCTGCTCTGGATGTTAGCTGCTTAGTCTCAAGAGAATGTAGTGCATGCTGGAGAAATGAATGCTGTTCAAGATCGTGATGTCTCCCTGCTCTTACACAGTCACTCAGTTAACTTCCCCAAATGCTGAACAAAGGTCTCCATCTCTGGTCCATCCATGGTCCAAAATTTCAAAACATTAGTGCAGCCTCCCTTTGGAGCATATGAACATGCACCTGCACACTGTACACGCTGCCTATCAGAGTGCTCTAGATAACAGGAACGTGGCTATGGGTCTACCTGGGAGCACAGCCCTCCCTCCTGCTATCCTTCTTTCATGTTGCCATAAGAGGAGGTGGCACTAGGGTGCCTCCTTTTAATGATTAGAAACCAAAGTGTTGCCACAATGTGTGGGACCACCATGGTGAGGTACCCCATGCATCCTCACCGGTGTCCAACAGAAGCAGCCATGTCTCAGAAACTGTCTAACCTATGGGCAGTTAGATAATAGGCTGTGTGTGCAGATGCAGAACATGGAAGGAACACAGTGAAACTCAGGAATGAAAGGTAAAGCCTGTGTTTCCCGGAGACGTGTGCGAAGCATCCATAATTGAAACTGCAGTCACATGGGGACGTGGGGACAATTCCATACACTCTAACCCATGGGAATACAGAAGGGAAAGGTAAAAGGACAAACGTGACCGTCTATTCCTTTAAAGATGCTTGCTCTAAAAATTAGAAAACACATGAATACATTTAGTATATTTGAATATAAATAGTTGAAAGTACTTGAGTCTACGAGGCAGATGAAATTATGAATTATACATAAATTATTTTGTCCCTCACCAAATCTTTATTTCTTGAAAGCAGTATGTCTGTGTGTCAGCATGCTAGGGTGTGGGAGCACAGATGAGAGGGCTGGGGTGATCTCTGAACTCATGACAACTGGGTCAGATCTGTAACCTCAGTTTCTCAGAAGTGTTCCGGGTCTTACCTCAGACACCTTGGCCTTAGCTTCTGTGGGTTGGATCTGTCCTCAGACAACTCAGATCTCAGCCATGGATGCCTACAAGCAGATTTGGAAAGTGTATGTGTCTCTGAGAGTCTACTAATCCTCCAAGGTCCTACCTTATTGGTTCTTTTCTGGTCTGCAGAGTAAAAAAGAAAAAAAAAGGCATACCCCTACCCTGATAGAAAAACACATACAGCATCAGCCCTATGCAAAAAGACTTACCTTTGTGCATTCATCCTCGGGGCCCCCATGTGCAATATTTTTGCCTGGCCAGGTTCAGTTCCTCAGAGCATCCCCCAAAAGTAAGCACACCTCAGCAATACTATAACAGGGTTTGCTGGAGGTGGTTTCCCAACTCTGCCTCCTGTGCTCTATTCCCAAGGGTATTACAGATCACTAAAAGGTGGCATGGACTCTGCAGGTGGGTGACGTGAGACATGCTCACTCGGCACCGGAGTGGAAGAAATAGTCGTCCTTAGTAATGTAGATGTGTCTGCTGTTTACATAGCCCTTTCTCAACTCTGACACGTGAACTGAAGGCTCTTCTGAGCCAAAGCCTGCACCAGGCAATGGAGATGGTGAGAGGACTCAGCTGGGACCGGCCTTGGCCCCGACGGACCCCGTATTTTCCACGGAGAGCTGAATCGGACTAAATGGAGATGGGCGATACTAAACGGAGGGATCTGCAAAATCTCCATGGCAAAAACAGGGAGTGCCTGACAGCGAAGACAAAACAGGAGTCCTTCCACCCCTGTAACCATGCTGCATATACACACATTCTCCATAATTACCAGTGTACAGCTTGTGGGTCAAGGCAGAGTGTGTGGGCGAAGATTTACAGAATTTTTTTTTTTTTGATAACTCACACTGTGCAGGATCCCTGAAATACAGCAAAGACCTGTGCTTTCGCATGGCTGTGGTCTGGTACGCTCATGGAGAACTGATGGGTTTAGACTCCAAGGTCAATGTGAATGACCCCGGCAGTCATTCACATTAACATAAACCTACATGTTAATAAGAATCACTAAGATGGCCCCGGTCTGAGTCAGTGCAAAGCCCAGATGAATCCTTCTGCCTACCTGGCTGGTCTATCTCAGCTGTGAGTGAATTCGATTTGGCTGCCTCTGAGGTTCAGGGACTATTAAACCTTATTCATTATTATTAAACCCAAAAGCTCTTTATAAATGAATAAGAAGGCAGTGTAGATGCACCCTCCACTGTGAACGAAGACATTTTGTTTGAGGAAGTAAAGGCAAAATTGTGACTCTGCATGATTGTGACTACCACATTCAAAAGCTTTGGGAAGACTTGTGGACATAACGATTTTTGCCAATTTGAAACAAGCTGGTCACCTAGAAAGAGGAAATGTCAGCTGAAAAGCAGTCTCCCTCAGCTGACCTGCGGCCACTCTGTGGTACAATTATTATTCTTCTCATTATGGATGTGCGGGGCCAGTGCCTCCCTGGGCAGATGCTCCTGAGGTGCTACAAAAGCAGACTGAGCATGACGCATGAGGTGCAAACAAATTTACAACGGCCCCGGGCGACCTCTGCTCCAGTTCCTGCCTCTAGATTCCTGGCCTGGATTCTTGTCAAGATGGAGTCTGGTCCAGACACATAGCCAAATGGAAGCCTTCCTTCCCGATCTGCTTTTGATGATGATGTTTGTTACAACAGAAACCATAGTAGACAGGAGTTGGCATAAAGAAAAATGTACTGTCACCCTCAGAAGGCAGAAAATAAGGCTGTGGAGTCTGTCCCTCACTAGGATGAGCTCTTAAGGGCAGAAGAGGGAGAGGATTTGGGTCACTGGTTTTGGGTGGACAGCCAGAAAAACCATCTCGCCATAGTATAGCTCAATCTTTTCAACTCACATGCAATCATTATGTGTGTGTGTGTGTGTGTGTGTGTGTGTGTTATGTACATTTGACACATGTATATAATATATGACCAAATCAGGATAAACAGACATTCCAATGTCTCTCTGTAGATCAATTCTTCTGTTAGGAATAAAAAATTATTTCTTTCTGGCCATGGTGGTGCACACCTTTAATCCTAGCACTTGGGAGGCAGAGGTAGGTGGGTCTCTTGTAAGTTCTGGTCTACAAATCGAGTCCAGGAAAGCCAGGACTTGATTTATTTAGAAGTAAACAAACAAGTACACAAAAATATTTCTCGTTACTATAGCTCATTTTATAACCAATTGTAGGATTTGGTTATAAACCCTTTCCCTTTTTACATTATTATTAATTATTATTATTACTATTACTAGTGCTAGTGCTAGTTAGTGAGGATTGTCAAGGCCCACATGCAAAGGCATAAAGCAACTTGGTGGATGAATCTGTCCTCTCCCTCTGCCACCTGGCTTCCTAGGACTGAACTCAGGTGGTCAGGTTTGGCAACAGCTCTACTCACTGATTCATCTCTCTTCCCCCTTTATCTTATCGGGGTCCCATAGCCTTTGCCTTCCTGAGGACGACGCATTACCTACCCGCCCCACGGTAGCACCACGTTTGGCCTGTGTGCCTGCTAAAGTCCCACAGTTACTATACCGCGTTCTATTTCCATCAAAGTGCTAGAAAACCTTTCTCTTTCTGTCATCCATCCATCTGCCACCAAGTGCTTCTTTGTCTAAACCCACACACAGCCCAGTTTCTGCAGTACGTGTTCTCCCTGAGGCACACGCAGGGCTTCCTTCCTCTACCAGTGTGCCGGTCAACAGCTCCCAAACCTCCATCCTGGGCGTCTCCATGTCTCCCTTCGGTGCAGAAGCTGGGCATCAGAAGGCACACCTCTGCAGCACCCATAGCAAGCCATATGCTCATCTCATCCGGATGCTCCCACGGAAGGTGACACGGCCGATTGTGTGCCACATCTCCTGGAAAAGGATCCTTCTGCATTTGTTAGAAGGAAAGCGGAAGCCACGTGGTGGTGGCGCACGCCTTTAATCCCAGCAGTTGGGAGAGAGAGGCAGGCAGATTTCTGAGATCGAGGCCAGCCTGGTCTACAGAGTGAGTTCCAGGACAGCCAGGGCTATACAGAGAAACCCTGTCTCGAAAACCAAACCAAACCAAAACAAAACAAAACAAAACAAAAAGGAAAGTGGAGCTGTGCTCTCTGGAGCCATGAAGGATGCAACTCTAGTGATTGTTTGTACTTTTAATTGACACACCGTATAGCGCCAGTGTGAGGGAGCAGTGGGAACTTCAGGACTCATACACAATGAATAACAGCTGGGCAACCTGTGTTTCCAGCCTCCTGCACACAGTGCGCTTCTTTGATCTGGAGGTTTTGAGCTCCTCTCTCCCAGTTCTTCAGAAGGTATATAACAAACTGCGGTCAACCATCGTCACTTGGGCATGTAGCAGAACACTAGAACCTGCTTCTTTCCAGCTGTAGTTTGGTGTTTGGCCCCTCCACTGCCAGCACCCTCCTCCTCCTCCTCCTCCTCCTCCTCCTCCTCCTCCTCCTCCTCCTCCTCTTCTTCCTCCTCCTCCTCCTCCTCCACCTCTCTGTCCTTGGCTCACTCTGTCGCTGCAATAAACTCTCTGGCAGAAGCAACATGGGGAACAAAGGGCTGGTATGGATACTCCTCAGTTATAAATATTTATGAGGCAAATAAAATATTTATCTCCTCTTGACCTAACTATAGTTCAACATAAAAAAATATTTCCCATTCAGTGTCTTTTAAAATATAAACTTTATACACATTTATGTAGAGCCTGTGCTGTTTTAATACATGTAGTCATTGTGAAGGTCCAAGTCCATCTACACAAACCTGTCTACATGTTTATCTTTCCCTTGTGGTAAGAACATTCAGATCCTTTTTGTAGATTCTTTTAAATACTTCATAGAGCATTATTGACCACAATCACACTAATATGTATGCTACAGTCACGTCACTGTGCACACCAAAGTCTCACTACTGTGCACACCATAGTCACCCTATGTGCACACCACAGTCACTACATTGTGCACACCACACTTTCTATTACTCCTGTCTACCTGTAGCTGATTACTGGGCAGCTCAGTACCATGGCAGTAGCCTTTCCCCATGCCTAGGTCTGCCCTACTCCAGCTTCTGATAACTGTCCTTCTACCCTTATCCGTGAGCATGATCAAGTGTTACATTCCATACATGAAGTGACTGAGGTCCTATGGAGAAATATTGCTCATATCTATGGCAGGAAAACCATGTTTGACTGCCCACAGTGTGAGATATTCAGACTGTTCTCTGCTGTACAGTGTGTAGAATGGGAAGTGCAAAGTCCGTTATAATGGGAAGCTCTTTGTATCACATCTATTTCTTAGAACAAAGATTGTAAGTGCATTTGGCAAAGTCTGAGAGCTTTCAATAAGCCTAGACATTGCCTCCGTGTCTCTATGAGAAATAAAAATCTCCAAATAGATGTATGGAAGAGAAACTCAGGAAGAAAAATAATAATCCACAGGCACCCCAAGTCAGAATGAGCACTACACTGACCCCAGAGAGGGAGCTGTGGGCAGGAGCCTTGACTTCTGGGAAGTGTAGCTTTTGATACTCATCTACAAGTCCATGCCTGCAGTCACTGTTTTCTGACAGGGAAAAGATGCACCAATTTCAAGATAAATGGAATCCAACACAAACCAGGATAACCACAAATGTCCTGTTGCCAACAGGCAGGCTCATGACAGCCTTTTTCATATGAAAGTGTCTTTAATATTTGCTCACTGGAGATATGTATGAATGCATGCATATTTTTCTTCCAAGATTACTGATAGAAACTGGAGGAATCAATCTTATGACACACTGTAGAAATATTTTTGTGCAAAAAAAAGTGTTAAGTGTTTGATGGTTGGATGCAGACAAGAAGGCATGGTGTTGCGTGTGGTATTGCAAGAAGGGAGTACTGTCCTGGTTGTCCTGGGTACTGGGACAACAAGGAGGGTGGGTGGGAGGGACATAAGACCAAGACCTACCTGTTCATAGGTCAGACTGTGATAGGTGATCCCGCTAGCTTTTAGAACATCGAAAGTTGAAATGTCAAGAGGAATGGACTTTCAATTGAATGTGGAGTTCATAGGTCTTACAAGCCTTAATGGAAGCACAAAAGAATTAATTATGGCATGCAATCTCACTGTGGGATGCAAACATTAATTTGGGTTATTCCTAAGAATGTGACCTACTATGGAAGTGGTTACACAAGATGCTGTTAATTACTAAACAAAGAAAATCATAAACCAGGGCATTTATAAACCAAGGCATAGGCCACATGCATCGGTGGGGACCGTGGGTGTCAGAGCAGACACAAAGAGGGGGAACTGCTACAGGGTTCAGATGCTGTCTGACAGTATCCACAGCGTGCTGCTGGTGGAAGTCCATATGCTGCAATGAATGCATGTTTAAGGTTTTGATAGTCACAAAAGAGTTGGTCAGACATGGGAGTGAACAGTGACTTTTTTGTGTGTGACTGAAACAGCTGAAGACAATTTGGCCCCGGTCTGCATGGCCTTATAGACACTTCAGCAAAACAGAGTGGCTTATGTTTCTGGAAGCTTTAGCTACACTCCTTTTGCACTAGGGGCTACAGTTGTGCAAGGTCTTGGCTTTGGAAGTGGTTTGATACAATGAAACTTCCGGCAAAGATGGCCAGTAGATGTGGCAACATCTCAGACTTTCAGTGCCCGTGGAACATACCTTTAGGGAACACTCATGGCTTCTGTCTGGTTTCTTATTGTTCCTTTTCGTAGTCTTCCAATTTTTACCATTTGCTTAATTGTAGTTAATAAAGTAGATGGTTTCATTAGGTGTTCCAGTGCTTCCCTCTAGTGGTTACATGTGTGAGCAACAGGGCAAAGGAAAGCACTACTTTGATGAGAAAGACACTGCACTTGTATAACACAACTACAGTAACCACACACACACACACACACACATGCACATGCACATGTGCACGAGCATGCGCACGCAGGAAAAATAAATTACCTGACTCACCTCACCCACTCTACAAAATATCTGGCCATCCCTCCTTAATCTTGTCAAGCTGCAAAAACTAAGGAGAGACAGAAGTATTGTTACTATCTTCCTCTCTATCCATACCTATCCTGTACTCTAACCTCAAGTTCTGAATATTTTAAAGCAATTATATAACATAAGTAACACTGTATCTATATTAAAATGACATTTAAGAATTAAAAAGAACCAAAATGTAATGGGATTTTTATTGTATCCCAAAAAAGTCTAAAAAGAAAAGAAGAAAAAAATGCAAAGGTTCTGCCTTCTGGTAATTTTACATTCAGTCCTAGTTCACTCTTTAAATATTGAAAATGTTTTTTCTTATTCCCTTTCTCTTCTCTCCTTCCCCTCTTCTTCTCTTTTGATGTCTTTATTTGGACATGAGTACCATGATGAGACTATAAAGTGCCTTCAGTCTCATGGTTTGAACACTGGCCACAGCTTGCAATACTATTTTGAACATTATGGGGACTTTAGGAGAGTCAAGATGGCTGACCAGACCAGACCGCAAGGGAGGTGTTTACAGGCTACATGCCATGACTATGGCCAGGTTCTCTGCTCCCAGACCTGTGCTGTGTGAGCACCAGTAGCCTTGTTCAGTCTCCTCCTGCAACACCTTTAGCAGAATTGACTGAAATCTCTCCTCAACCGGGTGTCAAAATAAACTCCTCTCTTAAATTGCCTCTTTCATATATCCTGCCATAATGATAAATACAAGTAACTATACAGAAGATTAATATCAGAAAAGTGAGGTTATTGATAAATTAAGCCTGATCAAGAGATGCTTGAACCCTGGGAAATGGTTTTTCAGGAGGGATTTGGACAAGATTGGAACTGAGGACTACAGATATCCTAGGATACAGTAGTTTTCACTTAATAGCGGATTCTGCTGGGGGGTGGGGGGAGGCTGGAATCCCAGAATTCCTGAAGAACAGTGGGCCACAAGACAGCACCCATGAGGTTTCAGGTGGGAACCAAACTCTATTGGAGACTGGACTCTAGATCATGCAGGTCACATTTGTGCAAGGAACTAAGCTTCATTTTCTCATGTTCTCAAAGTTGAGTGTGAACTCTATTGACTTGTTTTGTAGAGGATGTTTTGACACAGCATAGCATGTAAGCTCCAGCATTGTCATTTCCCAGAGCTTTAAGCCAAACTGACACCAAGACTCAGGACTAAAGATTAGAAAAAGATTTGAAAATGTACAGTTTGAAAGGAAAGTGACTGAATGTTGTGGACAGAGCAGATGCAGATATGTGGACAAAGCAGATGCAGATAAAACAGACAAAGAGATCAGCACCATTAAACAGAAGATACACAAGGCACTCACCAGAGGCCAGAGCAGCCATGGGTCCAAGGGTCTTGGGGTGGCTGCTGAGGCTAGTTAAGGCCCGTCAGTGTGGAGCACACGTGGAGTCTGTATATCAGGGGTCCCTTGCAGCAAATTCCTGGAGCTTCGCATGGGAAATCTAGGTTGCAATATGGGCATGAGGATGTTGCAAAGTGGAATCCCTGTCGTGCATGGAAAGCTGCAGATACCCTGTGAAGCTAGCCCAAGGCACAGGTGTGTGCTGCATGAAGTGAGGACCCTGCAGAAGCAGGGCTCCTCAAGCCTGTCAGGAATCATATTGTGATAACATGTGCCACAGAGCCAGGCCAATGGCTACAAGAGTTAACATTTTTCCTGTTTTGTCTTTGTTTGGCCCAGTATTTCCTTGCTACCTCCAATCCCACTTTTTGGGGATGATACTACCTGCTTGGTGCTACCACATACTAGAAGATCCTGTTACAAAGCCTCATAGCTCAGACATCACCTTGAGCATCAGAAGAGACTCTGAACTCTGGATATTTGGATAAGTTGGAGTTGGTGTTGGTGTTATGGGAGCTCTCAGATTTGGACTAGTGGAACTTCTCATTATTAGACAACCGTGAGTGTTCAGGAGCAAGGGACATAAGATTGCGCTTTGAGTCTGAAATGTGCCCTACCACCTCATATTTGGAATGCTAAATTCCCAGCTTTCAGTGCCATTTTTGAAGGCTGTGCAACCATTGAGTGAGGCCTTCAGGACTGTCAGAAGTCATTATAATCTTTGATGATTCTGGTTGACAGCAATTCTTTTTGCTCCTGCTAGACCACACATCAATAGGGACTGGAACCTACCTGTCCGGTTCTCCATGATAAATGTAAATTCCTCCGAAACCAAGAGCCTGATTCTAGTTAAGGTCTTTGCTTGCACATACTAGAAAGGGATGCACCCTTCTGAAGTTTCACCCACCCTGCCTACCCTGTCATGTGGGACAAAAGTTCTCTGAAGCTGTCCCCAGCATAAAGTTGGCCTGCCTTGTTTTTCTCTTGTGTTCGAATCATAACAACATGAAAGCAGTGGCCAGCACAAGTGGTGGTCCAAGGTCCTCCTTTCTCTCCACACACTGGCTACCAGGCACTCCCCACTCTGTCACTGAACATTTACAAGTTTTTCACTGTCACATAATTACCCCTTAGACAAGTCTGAATATTTGAAAAAACTCTTTGTCCCAGAGCTGAAGTCCTTCCGTTTCTAGTAACATGAAAGAAAGCCACTGCTGCCTCTTGATAAGGAATGGCAGAAATAGCAGAAATATGCCAGGGAAGCTGACCTTAAACTTTAGACACAAAATCCAAACATCTACTTGTTATGTGATTTCAAGATGTTTGGCATCTAAGTTCACATTTCTGCCTGTCTAGCATCTGTAGCTATGGCTGTTCAGAACACTCCCTTAGCATGAGGGAGAGCCTGGGTTTGATCCTCAGCAGCTCCTACCACTGCCCTGTGACCTCTCACCCTGCCTGCCTCAGCTTTGGCCTCAGTCTCAACTCTGTTTCTAGCTGGACCATACACCTTGTCAGAAGAAGCGTAGGGTCAGCATATGTTTTTACAATCATCAAGACAAGTTACACATTTGAGGTTTTTCAGTAATACTTGTCCTGTCCTCGGTGTGAGATGTCTGTGACTCTACTGTGTACACCCAACATGTGCATGTATAATTAGTAAGAAGCACATAGACACAGCAGGATCTGGGATGTGGTAAGATGAAACCCCCAAAGATGCCAATCATGACTGAGTTCCCACCCCAGAAGATAAGGGTTTCCCTTGCTGCGTGAACAGATTGACCTCTGCAGGTCTCCACTCCGACCCTTGACTTTTGTGACTGGCCAAGCATATTCCTTGATTGATGACACTTGGTTTTAGAAATACTTTGTTTGTTTTTACAGTGACATTTGGAAGAGGGTCTGGAAGCCCTCTTAAGTTTGTGGCTTATACTTGGCAAAAAAACGAACCAGTTCTCTTTAATTTCCAGGAGTCACGCTGAACACGTTGTGCAATAACTTTATTGGAAATGAGAAATTAATGTGGATGAGCTGACTTTCCCACCCTCTCTGCTGTGCTGCTCACACCAGTCCCCCAGTCCATTGTGAGCTGCACCCCAACACACACTCCATCCCTAGGGAGAGTCCACAGGAAGACTCAAGGGATTCCTCTTATCTGCAGAAAAGACTGGAGAAGGGTTATACACAGGCACCCAAGGCCTGTCCACACTCACGTGATGATCCAATATGGGCATGCTTTAGTCTCCAGAAGACCCCTTACCTGCATGCTTGTTCCTCCACGCATCCCCTGATATACAGAACCCACTTGTGCTGTCACACAATGCTAAAATCCTGGATCCTTTCTCTTCAGTGTTTCACAAGTGTTCCTGCAGAGCTGTCACCTGTTTGGCTAAGCATATTCTAGGGCTTTATTTGTTCTTGGTTTTGGCAGTTGAGAATAGAATTGTTTTTCTGTTGTTATTGTTATTGTTCTCAGTGTATTTGTCATTGGTCTACTGAGGTTTAGTCTGATAATTTTGTGTCCTGCCCCTCTCCTGAAGGAATGCATGAGCCCCAGAGGTTTTCTGGTTGAATATTTATGGTTTTGTGTAGAGAATTATTCTATCCGCAGACAGGGCTCCTCGGACTTCTTACTTTCCTATGTGTATCCCCTTTATTCACTGTTCTGGTTCAGAGTTCAAGTACAATATTAAATAAGTGTGGATAAAGCAGGCATAGTTGTTTTTAACCTTTATTTGGTGGACATACTTTGAGGGTTGTTTTTCCATTTAGCATGATGATCACTGTAGGTTTTGTAGATCTGTTAAGTACCGCCTTTATTATGTTGCCACATAATATGTCCACAACTCAAGTTGATAGAGGAAAATTGGAAGGGACACCTCAAAATGCCCGCACAGGCAACCACTTTCTGAACATGGCTTCAGCTGCTCAGGAAATGGCCCTTCAGTTGAAAATGGGACTATGTGAAATTAAAAGATTTCTTCATGGCAACGTATCCAGTGAATGAACAGCTTACAGAATAGAAGAAGAAACTGCTACCTAAATATCTGACAGAGGTTTGATAGACACAATATATAAGAACTCATGTGTCAAGATCCCTAGTAGTTAAAGACTGACTCCAGACTCAGAACACAAGATAAGGACCCAAACAAAATAAATGCGTAAGTACTAATAAACCAAACAATAAATGCATAAGTACTAATAAACCAAACAGTGCAATAAATAACTGGGCTAATAAATGAACAGGCCATTCTCAAAAGGTGAAGCTGGCTCAGCCGATTAACATGTGAGACATAAACATATGAGACATATTCAACAGCCACAGCCACCAGAGAAATGCAAATACAACCACAGCAAGAAAGATGCCATTTCACTCTAGTCAACTTAATCTGTCATCAAAACAGCGGATATCAGCAACCGCTGGCAGGGCTGTGGGCAAAGGGGAACTCTTATTGCCAGCAGCGGAAATGTAAACTAGTCTAGAAACTATGGAAACCAGTGTGCAGGCTACAGAGAAAACTAAAAATGGGTCTTCTTGTTTCTCACACGTACCACGGCTGGATTATTTCCCCAAAACACTCCTATTCAAATCCAGTGTTTTTGTTGAACTTTATTCTCTGAGCAGTAATGATAACGTGTAGACATAAAAAGATCCCTTGGAGATGTATAAAATATCCAGACTTTATAATTAGTACCCCAGTACGTGTTATTTTACCTACAATGCTTCTTGCCTGATATTTTTCCCTCTGGAAGGAAGAAGGTACTTTAGTGGAGACTACAATTAAGAGACTTTGAATTTTTAAAAGACTTTGAATTTTAAAAGGTATTGGACATTTTAAAGGGATTGAACTTTTAATATGTAAAGACTGGGACTTTTACAGTTATTTAGATCTTGGAGATGAATACGAAAGTAAGGGTTGAGGCTTATTGTGATGTGTCTGTGTGTCAAATTGACAAGAGGTCAACTGTACTGGCTGGCTTTGTGTGTCAACTTGACACAGGCTGGAGTTATCACAGAGCTTCAGGTGGGGAAATGCCTCCATGAGATCCAGCTGTGGGGCATTTCCTCAATTAGTGATCAAGGGAGGAGGGCCCATTGTGGGTGGTGCCATCTCTGGCCTGGTAGTCTAAGGTTCTGTAAGAGAGCAAGCTGAGCAAGCCAAGGGAAGCAAGCCAGTAAGAAACATCCCTCCATGGCCTCTGCCTCAGCTCCTGCTTCCTGACCTGCTTGAGTTCCAGTCCTGACTTCCTTTGGTGATGAACTGCAACATGGAAGTATAAGTCGAATAAGCCCTTTCCTCCCCAACTTGCATCTTGGTCCTGATGTCTGTGCAGGAATAGAAACCCTGACTAAGACAAATTGGTAACAGTTGTATAAAGAAATTACAGTTACAGTTGTATAAAGAAATTACAGTTACAGTTGTATAAAGAAATACTGAAAGTGGACATTGTTGGCAGAGAGAATGGGCTTGGCGATGGTCGGAAGGCACACAATGCTCTTATTTGCACTCAACCATAGCAGCAATGCCAGGGAGATCTCTAGCCACTCCTCTGAGACAATGCTCTTCCCCCCACCCCTACCACTACTGAGACAGGATCCTCACGGGAGCACACAAGGTGCCTCATCTTGACGTCAGATGCTACAAAGCTTGCTTACGCCTCAACTGGACATGGACAGACCGGACAAGGGGGAAATCTCTGCCCTGCCAGGAACACACCCTCAAGGCCGAGCTTGTGTGAGTGTGACTACAGCTCCACATTAGTGGTCTCTGTGCCAGTCAGATGTATCTACGGCACCATTTTATAAAGCAACCGGAAGTTATCACAAAATATACCTGTGATCCAAAATGAGTGAATTCTTCCCTTCTGTGAAAAATACTTCTGATATCAGAATCAATTGCCAGCTTGACCTAAATCAAGAAATCTTCCACAGTCAGCTCTTTCATCCAATTATTTAACACTTAAGCCTTTTTAATTAAGTTTATTTTACACTTGAATTTATAAGTATTTTTGTCTATTGCCAGTTCAAGACTCCTAGATTTAAAAACAAACAAACAAACAAAAAACCTTTCCATAGTATTCCATAGTGTTACCTGGAAAAGAGGTGCGTGTACTTAGCATGAGAAGGGAGGGTAAATCCTGAGACTTTGCGTGAATGCTTCAATGACCTTCAGATGTGGGCCCTCTTCTCATGGTGAATCACAAAGGAAGGACATCTCCCTGCACTCTGAACTTGTGTCTCCCAAGGTGAAGAGCAAGGTTGTGGTGCGTGTTGGCATAGGACTGGAAAAAACAGCCTTCCTGGTCCTGTCTTTCTGGGTGTGGGTTCCATTTCTCATAAATCACGTGACACACTCTGGTTGTGGCTGGCTGTTGTATTTCCTCCTTTGGACCAGATTCAACAGCTCACGGGGAAACGAGTTTCCCCCTCTTTTAGTATCTCCAGTCATCGTTTCTCCCTCGGAGGTACAGAGAAGAGGATGGAAGGGGTCGCACACTCCAACAAGTGGGTCACAGCAGTTTTAGCGCGCCAAAGAAGGTGTCGTCTCCGTTCCGTGAAATCTGGGCGTTCTCCCGAGGTATTGCAAGCTGAATCTCATCCCCTTCTTCCAGCTTCGCGATGCCTGGGAGAGAGGGGGGTGACAAGAGTTTCCCACAGGTGCTGTTCACTAGAGAGTACATTAGAAGAAGCTACTGGATCACATCAACACAGAATTCACACTTCACTCAACAACCGCTCATAATCTTGTTAGCTTTAAAATTAAATGGATACATTAAGAGGAGATGTGTGTCTGCTGTCCATAGACCGGGATTCCAGTGGCAAATCACTGTCAGGTAAATCAAACTTTATTCTTTAAGAGGATATCGTATAGTCACTGAGAGAAGCCCAGCATTATGGTAATCTGGTTTTGTTGATTTATTTGCATTAGTTATTACTGTGTGTGTGTGTGTGTATGATATGCATGGACACAGGTCACAGCATATGTGTGGAAATCTGTGGTGTTTTGACTATGCTTGGCACAGGGAGTGGCGCTATGAGGAGGTGTGACCTTCTTATAGTAGGTGTGGCCTTGCTGGAGGAAGTATGTCACTGTGGGGGTGGGTAAAGAGACTCTCCTAACTTCGTGGGAGCCAGTCTTGTCCTAGCAACCTTCAGATGAAGATATAGAACTCTCGGCTCCTCCTGCACCATGTCTGACTGGAGGATAATGGTTTGAACCTCTGAACCTATAAGCCAGCTCCAATTAAATGTTGTCCTTATAAGATTAGCTTTTGTCATGGTGTCTGTTCACAGCAGTAAAACGCTAAGACAAGGCCAGAGGACAACTTTGTGGAGTTGGTTTTCCTTCCCTCCTCTACACAGGTTCTGTGATCAAACCTAGATTGCAAAGCTTGCATGGCAAGCACCTTCACTTAGTGAGTCATCTTACCAGTCTATGACCACACTTTAAAATATGCATTTAATCTGTTAATAGTGTTGAAGGTTTAAAAAATAAGCTGGGTACGGTGGCACATGCCAATATTCCCAACCTCGGAGTTCAAGTCCAGCCTGGGCTACACATGAAATGAAAATTCAGCCCAGCCCACAGAGTGAGATCCTGTCTCAAAAAAAACTCAGAAATAAATATCTAAAATAAAAGGCTTATTTAATAATAATCCATACTGTTCAACAGATTTTCTTTGAGTACAGGCTTCTGTTTTTCATCATTTGAGTTTCTCAAAAAATCAAAAATAAGTAAATAAATAAATAGATATCACAACATATGTGCTGCATGGATTTGTGGATTTGTGGCTGCCCTGGACACTAAGCATGATGCAATACCGTGGTCAACACAGTGGCAAACACTCAAGCTGGAGAAATGGGTGTGAACCACTGTAGTAGAGGTTCTCAACCTTCCTAATGCTGAAACCCTTGAATACCATAAAGTTCCTTGTGTTGTGGTGACCTCCAACCACAAAACTGTTTCTGTTGCTACTTCATAGCTCTAACTTTGTTACTGTTATGAATTGTAATATAAATATCTGACATTCAGGCTATCTAGGATATCTGATATGTGACCCCCAAAGCAATCTGGCCCACAGGTTAAGAACTGCTACTTGTACTATAGGTTTCTACTTAAAATCCCAACACTGACTTATTGGCTACCTTAGTTCTTCTAGGCTGTAGCAAATGAGTTGTGACATTTTTCCCTTCGAGAAGCCTACTCAACTTATCAAAAACAATATTCATCTTTGTATATACAAGGGTTCCTGGGTACCTCACGTCTCAAGCTAACCACTTTGGGTTTGGGTGGATTAGTGTGGGGTCATAAAACAAATTCAAAATTAAAGTACCAAGCCTGAAATTTCTTGGAGCTGGTTCTCATGTGCAGCTCTGACCTGATCCTGAGACAAATCCTCAACATCTAAAGAGTCATCCTTTAAAAAAGAACAGCACCTGGGGAGTCTGTGGGAATCCACCTGAGGGAGAAGCTGTGGGAAAACCCAGTGAGTGGAAATGTCTGAACAGCATTTGCTGTGGCTCTGAGCTGTCCCATACCCAATGTGAGCACTGGAGTGAAGAGGCTTTGCAGTGGATAAATATTTCACAATACCAAAGTGCTGGTCAGCACTGGGCACCAGAGGCAGATTCCTGTATGAAAATTAGGGACTTTCAACATGACAGAATTTCTCCTGGCCACAGAAGTCACTGGGGCTGCAGACCCAGTGTGCTGTGGCTTCTGCAGTAGAACTGTGTTCTCTCTGAGCGTTTGTGTATAAATACTGTAGGGGTAATTCACAGCCCTGGGGTCTACGCTGATGTCGGTGGCAACTGTAGCTGAGACTAGAGAGGTTATTTGGGTTCAAATAGATTTGTCAAAGGCATCAGAGAGGTACACACATGTGTAAGGGAAATATAGTTTTTTTTTAAACCAGTGCTGATAATTTGAAATAAAATGAGGAAAATGTTGGGGATTCCTGTAGACAGGCTGGGGCTGATACAGTTTGCCTTCCCTTATGCATCTGTGTCCCTGTGCTTGGCCCTGCTGCTGCCGTTCTGCACTCCCAACTAGTCAGGTATCTGAGGTTCCCTGTTCAACCGTGAGACCTAACCCAGCCATTCTGCAATATGCCTTTCTTTGCACTCAGGACCAACAGGAGCTATTTTTCCCATCAAATGCTCACATTACAGGACCAGGCATTGCTGTAGCTTGAGGTTGAAGAGCTGAGGAACTTCTGTGTTATATGTGTTGTGTTGTGTTGTGTTGTTGTATGTATTACATTATGATGTCATGTCCTGTCATGTCATTTCTGTGGCTCAGATTCTCCAGAGATGAGGGGGTTATAAGAGTAAGAAATCATGACTGCTAGATGGTGAAGCTACCAGAGAATTGAACAGGAAAAGAAACTCCAGAAGATTCTCGGGTTTTTGCATCTGACAGCGAGTAGACATTGTTCTTGCTGCTGCTGTTATAGTGGAAGGCCGTCTGCCTTAGACTTGGCTCTCTCATGGGCATTCTGCAGCTGTGGTTACCTGCCCAGCTGCAGAACAAGATTGGAACCCTCAGCTTTGCTCCACGGCTCATAAAGCCGCAGCCCTCAATGGAACACTATGGACAGTTAAAGTCAATGGCTTCTGGGAGGGGTGCCATAACCTTCCGCCCATGCTCATGAAGCAACCCTGACTAAACTCGTGGGTAACACAGAAAATGACAGGAAAGCATTTAGAGGAAGGGATACTTCAGAAGTGGAAGGTGGTTAAAGAGTGTAGCCCTGGTAAAAATCATCATAATCACCTATGGATGGGTCAGAGAAAGAGCAGAAGATACAAATGATAATCACCTACAAATCTGTCAGAGAAAGAGTATGAGAGAAATAAGAATGCTCCAATGTCAAACTCTGTGACACTCATTCTTTTTTATAAACACATTTATTTAATGTAATTGTGTTTTATGTGTATTGGTATTTTCCTGCATGTCTTTATGTGCACTATGTATGTACAGGGCCCACGGAGTCCATAAGAGAGTGCCAGGTCCCCTGGGACTATAGGTACAGTCAGTCGTGTGCTGCCATGTGGGTACTGGAAATGAAGTCAAGGTCCTCTGGAAGAACAGCTATTCACTATTAAGCTGCCTCTCCACCCCCATCTCAGTTTCAGTTTTTATAAAAATGGTATGAGCATTAGTAATGATATCAGTTTTCTCAGTTAACATGAATGATTGCAAAATAAACAGCACAGTCTATGGCAGCAGAAGGTCTTTCCATTAGGATCACAGGGCAGCACTTTGGGGGGAATCAGATTTCCCAGCATAGTCTATATCATCTCGCTAAGCAGGTCTTAGGACAGCTACATACCAGCCGAGTAGCAGGAATTGTTGGGCAGTGTTTTTGGCATATTCTGGATGCATCGGAACAGGGTCACCAGGCTCAGCTCGTCCCCAAAGACATGCACTTTCTTCCTCTGGATGACATGACCCATGGCAAAGATGGGGTCCGTGTACAGAACCTGAGAAACAAGCCGGGATGTCACCAGACGTGAAGGGCAGTGAAAGC